>NC_074720.1:5313956-5411456 GCF_947242115.1 Biomphalaria glabrata
ACACCCTTTTTTGCTGATATAATCAGTATTTGCAGTAAAATCTAGTTTATTGTCTAGGAAAGTGCCAAGGTATTTTAAGTTTGCACTATTTCAATAGTCTCTCCAGCTACAGAAACAATATCATTTTCCTTCTTTTCCCTACGAAAATCAATTATCATTTTCTTTTGTTTGTTGTTGTTGTTTTTTTTACATTTAACAATAAAAAAGTATCTTTACAGTATTTTTCAATGTGTTCTATTTAACTTAAATACTCATTTACGACTGAGCTCTCTGAGAGCAGGGCAAGAAGAGCCGCAGCATCAGCGAATTTTGTGAAGGAGCGAAAAGGACTATCGGATTGAAAATCCATTTTGGTTGGTCTATTACATATTTGTTAAAAATGTCTATCCATGTTGACTTTTGGTCCAACTCGAGAGGTTTGATGAATCCAACTTTGGCTACATTTATTTCTCTTTATTTGGCTTCCGAAACTTGGGTTCTCAGGTTCCAGTTCCCGTGAAGATTGGGATGTTGAAGTTCCCCGGACATAAGTTGAGGAAAAAGCAAGGAAGACGGTTGGTAGTTGGGCTGGCCACGTGACACCTTCGTTAACTGTGGGCTACAAAAACAGACGCCCTTTACATCGTCTGCCCCATAGATTGCGCGGTCTGAAAGGGGTGCCCGTTTACCTTGCATTTTTAAAACAAGAGCAATATTGTAAAATAGCTAGGTTTAAAACCCAAAATATCGAAAAGATATGTTAATTTTGTTTTTGTTTTTTATTTTACATTATGTTTTCAACAAAATAACCACTTGCTGTTTGGATTTTTATTCTATCTGTTTTTTCAAAGATGTGAAAAATCCGACTTCCGGTCTCTTTTTTTTTTTCCCTTACATTAAGAACTGTGTAAATTAAAACCCAGCTTTACAATGTCCTGGGTAATTTTTTTTTTTGCCACGAAACATTATCCTTAAGGAAAGATGAAGCCTGATCAATTAGCTCTTTTCTTGTTCGGCCATCGGCTTGTGGAGAGGTCGATTAGCGGAACGCATTTTACTCATTTTGTTGGATTTATGTAGCATTCAGTACAAGCAGCATTTCTGGGATTTAAAATGCGAGATAAATTGGATTAGCAGTTAATGTTTTGTGATGAGATTATTACATTTATCGGCTGACAGATTTTCCTTGTGGCCTACACGTTTTTCATGGTAAGTACAATTCTCTTCAGCATCTAGAAGGCCATTGGGCAAGGAAATAAAAATAAGTTGATAATGTGGCCAGCACAAAGACGATGAACAAATGAGTTCTCTTGAACTCTGCCTGGATTCGAACTTGAATACGCCTATTTCATTTCCGAGACTTAACTCTTTAAAATGTGTGCGCCACACAGTGTGTAGGCCTATATAGCAGTAATTTTGAGTGGTTAAGAAAAACCTGAGATGACCTATATAATTTGCGCACCGTCGTCTAAGTCTGGATCTATAGGCCTATCACGAAACCATCATTTTATCTTATCTTATATATTACAGACGTTAGCTCAAAAAGGAAGAAAATTAGGTCCTAGACATTTCATGTGCCAATCTAGTCATGCATGACTTAAACTCTGCTAATTCGTTGGTTTTCCTGGCTGATTCAGGCAACCCATTCCATTCTCTAATGGCACTAGGGAAGAAGGAGCACTTGTACGAATTAGTCCTAGCGTATGGAACAAGAACTTTGCCTCTACCTTTGTGTCTTTCTGAGTATTTCATTAGGTTTTGTTTTTCTATGTGTTAATTATGGTTCAGTGTTTTATGTAATATAGCTGCTTTACCTTTTATTCTTCTGCCCTGAAGTGTCTCTAAGTTTAGGGATTTCACTAATGGTGTGACTCTAATCAAATTGGAATATTCATTTGTTATAAATCTCACTGCTCTATTTTGTATTTGTTCTAGCTTCTTTATGTTTTCTTGATTTAAAAATCTGTCTTGCTATTAGCCTACTTGTTATGTTGTCATATTAAAAGCGAAGTAATCAACTATTCTCTTTTTAAATGAGGAAATGTCTTTAAATTTTTTGTTTCTGGCTTATATTTTGCTTGCTCCTACTTCTAAGTGTCTTCATCTTTCTCTCTATAGTTATAGATTATTCTCTCTCTCTCTCTCTCTCTCTCTTATCGTTCACAAATATACTTAACACAAACGACATAGCCCCAGGATAAAATGATAATGAACAGTCTGCTTTTATTGTTTTGTTTTTTTAATTAAGTTTTTTAATCTAATGGGTGACTTAGTTTTTAAATCAATCACTCAGGCGAATAATAAAGTTAATCTAAATTATGCCATTTTCTAGTCTACCATTTCCATTCCGATAAACACACTAAAAATCATACAAAGACATACAAACAAACAATGAAGAAAAGCAAACTTTAAATCTACAAGTAAAAGAACAAAAAAAAATATTCAATCACATAGTTAATATCCACTTGCTTGAAGTAGAACCAAATCTTTGAATCGTAAATGTAAGCTGCTAAGAGCCCACCCAGTGCAGTCTACATGGCACACGGAAGCGGAAACAATGTTGAAGTGATTATTGAAGTGGGCGGTTTCTTCATGTTCAACACATTTTGGTGCTGATGACACTGACCTATATTAATCAACAAGACTTTCTCGTCTGCCATTTGAATTATTCGCCATATTGAATTTTGAAATAAAAATTTAACAACAAAAAATATTTTGAAATACTTTAAAAAAAACAAAAAACACCTCCTTCATACAGCTTATGGAGCGATAAATTTTCTTCTAATAAGTAATATAAATACTAATTTAAAAAATGGAACATTTTAACCCAGCACGAATCTCCCCCCCCCCCCCACACCCCACTCTCCCAGAGAAAGAATCCAGGTTAAGAAAATGTATAGATGTAATAGACTTTATAATGTTTCAGGCTTATAAGACGATGCCTAAAATGTTCCTGAACATAAATTTATTCAACTCTAGAATGAATAGGACCTGCATGCGGAAATATCCGAAGACGTATGTAGTCCGTTCAAGATGAGTATCTTTCTCGTTCCCAAGCAAAACGTTTGACTTCAGAACAGAGGGATCCCGAATTCGAATCACGGGGAAGACTGGAGCTTTGAGCTTTGGGATTTTTAGAACGCCCCTCAGTCCTATCAAAGTGTACCTGACGTATTGTGGGGAAGTTGTTACGGCCACATAACACCCTCGTTAACTGTCGGACATAGAAACTGATGAGCTTTACACCATCTGCTCCGGTTGATTGCCTGAAAGTTGAACACTCTTTACAAGACTTCTGTTCAACTCATATCTTCATGGAATCTGGAATCTGGGTGAGAAAAACCTGGACGTAGGCAAAAACTAAAAAAAAAAAAACCAACAGATGGGTGGAAAAACCTGGATACAAATGTATGGGGAATATCATGTCCAGGCCTGGTTGTTGGATTAAAGCCTTTCTAAAGACCAACGGGATAATGGAGCCCATGTAGGCGCCGATTCCCTACTGGACTTCACTAAAGGATACACATGTCGATTGGTTAATATGCATGACTAAATGCATGACGCGTAGGACGTAATCATCTTCTTTTTTGAAGTAACGTCTGTATTATAAGATAAGATAAGATAAGATTTCCATACATTTTCCAAAAAAAACTCGTCAGTTCCTGTAGATCTGTGTTACGTTCCTTTCTAAGATGAGACTCTTTATGAGACTCTTTGAACAGTACATGAACACTAAAACCTCACAAAGTCATCGTTTAGATCTCATTTAATTTCCATGAACACTCAAACACTATTTCGTTTCTATTCCTCCATTTTGGTTCTCCTCTCCTTTCAACACGCATTCGCACCATGTCACATTTACACTAACATGCGCACGTAACAATCTGCTTTTTTGAAGTAACGTCTGTATTGTATAAGATAAGAAGATAAGAGTTGGGTAAATAATTTCTAGTAATCTGTCATCACTGGGGAAACTCTAGCTTGACCGTTACTATTTTTGAAAGTTTTTCAAATTAATTTTAATTTAGCTAGAGGACTAGACAATATTTATCTTAAACAGACTACATCTTCGGGTATTTCCGCATGTTGGCCTAAATTAATAGACGTGTAGGAATATTTTGGGTACCGTCTTCAAAGTCAAGATCTATAGGCCTATCATTAGAATTGTATATACTCAGACTCTAGGTAGATTTATACATAATCTTAAGTAGGATTTTTTTTCCACAAGTAGGATGAAGTTGGGTAGGCTGAAAAATGTCCCATTTCTGTTTAGATCTATCAGTTAATAGTTATTAATTGTACAATATTCGCTCTTATTCGGATGTATGCAAACGCGACATGAAGCTCTTCAAAATCGACACTGGCAACTGGGAAGAGGTGGCACTGGACAGATCCACATGGAGAGAGAACAACAGAAGCAGAAAGAAGGGTGAAAATGCAATGGCGCCTGGTGATTTTATATGCCCAACCTGCGATCGCAGCTGTGTATCAAGGATTGGCCTCTTTAGTCACACAAGAAGTTGCAAAGGGAAAAGATCGTCTCACGAGACGTAAAATGCCACAGATTCGCTCTTAACAAACAGTCACCAGCTTCAAAACTGAGGAATTCTCTATTTTAATAAAACATTTTACTTGTTTATACAAGTCACTTAAAACCAGCTCTCGTTTTTAAATGGTTAAGAGATTTTGTGTTAAATATACAGGAACATCCAGGAACATTATTTACAAGAGATTATGCTACTACTAAACCGGGCTATCGTAAGAATATATCTCAATACTGCTGGAATAAGTTCCCTTTTGATGTAAAACTTAATTAATTAATTATCGCTGATTGATTAAGTAATTGGTGTTTTTTTATTGATTCCTATATTGTCATCGGCTATGAATACTTATGCAAATTTCAACCTGATCCGAAAATGGGCAATGAGAGAAAAAAAACGTATAAAATAGTAACAAGGGAAAAAACTCCACGTATATACCTAATCTCTCAATAAATATCAATTTTTCCCTTTTTTACATATCAAACAAAATAATTAAGTACCAATAATTTATCAAGTAATTGGTTAATTTTTCAATTGATTCGTGTTTTTGTTAGGTACAACAAATAATTGTGTCAAGTTTAAACTTGAACGGAGAACGGATGGGGGAGAAATAGGGTGTACAAAAAGTGTACCAGACAGACACAGTGAGTTAATATAAGCTTTGTAACAATCATGTATATATAAATATATATTGTAATCTTTTAATCTAAATCTCTAACGTTAATGAAAAATAGTCATTTGGGAAAAACATAACATTGTATTTTTCAGAAGCAATGATTGCAGTAGGTAGGTGGCTGCTAAACTATATAAAGTATACTCTTTACTTTAGAGTAGGGGTGGGCAAATTACGGCCCGCGGGCCACATGCGGCCCGCTGAAGTGTTTTATGCGGCCCGCGAATACCTACAGAAATCATGTGTACCCACAGTATATACCTGTAAGAGAAGTTAAAGTCAGTACTTCCACTGTAGCTTAATGGGTGCCAGAAGCTGTATTTCCACACTTTAAAAAAACTTTGCAGCTATGTTTTAACATTATTTTGGTACAAATACATATGTGAACAAGTATTTTTCTTGTGGAAAATAAACAAGTGTAATCACAGGTCGATGGTGAATGACTATAATTTGACAGCAGTCAAAAGTATAACAACTAGAAAGCTAGCTCCACAATTCAGGAACATTACGCACGAGTGTATATAGTTAAATTCCTCACATTAAGTACAACTGTACATTTGTGGTGAAATGTAATATGAAAAGACAATAGCAATTTAAAAAAAAAAATGTTAAATTGGTTTCAGAAATTGCTAACTCTAGTAATTCCTCAATTTGGAATGTGAAAAAAAGGAAAAGTGAATATATGATACAGTATAAATATGAATTAAAAGACATTATACAGTTAACTAGCGTATTTTTCTAAGTTCTAAGTATACACACAGACACACAGACACACACACACACACACACACACACACACACATATATATATATATATATATATATATATATATATATATATGCGGCCCCCCATTCCCAAAATTTTTGTTTATGCGGCCCTCGATACAAAAAGGTTGCCCACCCCTGCTTTAGAGTGTTGAAATTTTTTTTTTTAAATATTGTTGTTTTTTTTCTGAATCAATGATTGCAGTAGGTAGGTGGCTGCTAAACTATATAAAGTATACTCTTTATAGTGTTGTATTTTTTTTTTGTAATAATATTTTTTTTCTGAAGCAATGATCGCAGTAGGTAGGGGCTGCCAGTCCATTACTCCTTAAAGAGTTTAAAATTGTTTTCGCAAGAGAAACACATTTTCCAGGGCCGGCAACTCAATTCAAGAAAAGTTAACTCCTAAGAGTTTTTGTCCGGGCGACTGGGAGACAGAATTCCACGGGCGATTACTCCCTGGATTAGAATGACGCTTTGGCCTTCGTCAGGCGTAAAGAAAAAAAAATGGCCCGAAGGCTAGACTATTTCCACGGTGGCCTTTTTTTTTTCCCTCGATCAATTTATATTTCGGCACCATTGTGTTTAAATATTTGAACATTTAATTTGTTGTAAGATGTTTAAATGCTAGAATGACGTTTTTGTTTTTTAATGTATGAATTGACATATTAAAGAGTTAATAGAAACTCGGACTCTTATCTTATCTTTAAAAGTTGTATTGCAGAGGACAACTGCAGCCTACACAGCTTTATAATATTTCACACCTCCTCTTTGAAATGTTTTGTATGTTCCTTTTGAATTGAATATAATTACACACTAGCCAAAACCTTGCGAAAGACAGAGAGGAATGGAAAAGACTGTCGACAGATCATGTGTGTTACCCGCCCCCCCCCCCCCGGACTAAGGGATAGGTGAAGGTGAAGCCCAAACTTTCCGAGGACGGTAGCAAATGGCGGTGGGCAGGGTTCGAACCCCGGTTCATCGAGACAACAGTCCCGAGTGCATACTTTACGACCAAGTAACGCGTTATCGCGATTATACCACTCACCCCCCCCCCCCCAAAAAAAAAAAAACAACACATGTGTGTATAACCCGCACACCCGTAGACCCCGCACAAATTACAAAATAAATAATAACAAAATCGTGTACATTACGCACTTTTATATACCCCGCATATGAAGATCTATGACTCAACCGCTGCTGCCAACATGTTTTTTTTTTGCTTTACATTTCACAACCACACAGCCAACTATTGGAGGTAGAAAGAATCACAGATATGTCCATAGTTTCAGTTATGCTATGTTTAAGAGTAAAATAAATGTTGTAAACCCCGCACCATTGTAAATACGGCTGCCAATCGTTTGTAAAAACTTGTATAACCCGCTAGTTACAGGCACGAAAATTTGGTAATTGATATATATATATTATTTATATTCTGTTTCTTAATAACTAAATTTAAAAGCAATAGTTTTAACAATATTTCAATGCTTTTCAGCTGCGCCTTGTGTCGATTATAATTTATCAATGCTAGTTATTAGCCCGCGTGTTTTTAAATAAGTTTCCTTTTTTTTTTAACTTCCTCTCTATTCAAAACTTTGTGAAACAAACAGAAGAACATTTGAATCTGAGCTCTTCTTTATAAAGTCCAAAAAAGATTATTCTATATCTTTAAAAAAAAATTATATAGATATTAGCAACACTTTCTTCAGTCTGTACAGCGGATGCACCAAAAAGCTAACCATTCTTTTTTTCCGCCATTAAAAAAAAGAAGAAATATAAGGTATTATGCTCACTTAAAAGACCTAATTTAAAACAGAAACTCTATGTATTATACAGTGCAATGTTGTGCTTTCTTATGGCTCATAACATCACAGTTGGTCCAAAGGCTGCTTACTTGTTAAAGACGGCCCTGTGTTTCTCAATGAAAGTGTCCTCTTACATTCTCGCAAGACGAGAGGGAAAGGGGTGGGGTTAAATAAAGCGGGAACAGAAATTTCGTCATCACGTCTGCTGTGAACCAAAAAAAAATAAAACCAGCAGAAGTGAGTCAGAACTCCCAAGGAACAATTTAGTTGTAAAGTTGGCAGATGGCTAGTTAGCAGACGTGACAGTAAGATTTTAGTATGTAATAGTTAGATGTATAGATTAGTAACATATTTATTATAGCAGTGTTTCCCAAGCTTTTCTTTAACGGAACACTTTGCACATTCTGAGAATTAAACGGAACACTTTGCTTAATTGTTTAGAGAGATTAATCCACTTGATAGCCTAACGGTTAATTATTTCAGTAGTTCATGGATCATCTATCCAGGCTAGTATTTCGAGGAACACAGTTTTGGAAACATTGTATCCTTTGTTATGGCACGATTAGGAATTTATTATTTGTTTCGGAAATAGGGGAAAAGTTTTGACTTAGTGACAATGACGTGACTAGTAAAAACTAGGATCGGGTTTTAGAGAGAACAAAATAGAAGTCGTTGTAAACGGAATTACATGTACTTCCAGGACAACGTAGAAATAAGTCGCAGTTTATAAATGTTAGCTGACATTCGATGGTTCTCTTCATTGTTTTAAACTTGTTCTATATTCAGTATCAGCGTCGACGGTGTTATTGGATTACTTTGAGTGTTACCTCCATTTAGTCTATATAACACCTTAGATAGACTCATTTTATATCTTCAGTTGTTTATAGTGTTACTAGGTAATAGTGCACTTTGAGCCTGAGGGTTATGTTTCTTGGTTTCTGAACCGAGTTGGTCTTGTGCTCGAATCCTGACAACGATTGAGATTTTTAATTTGGGTGAATTAGATCAAGTGTCACATTGACTGTTAAGTCTACAAAGGAAAATTTCAGAAATGTTTTTTCTAATTACTACGGAGGCGTAGCTGTGGGGGGGGGGGAGGGGGAGAATTTGAAAATTCGATCCGGGCTCCGCTTGAAAGGGGGGGGGGCAATGACTGTTTTTTACATTAAATATTAAATATTACACAAAATGCAAGGGCCCTCATAGAGGTCACGTCCCCCGGGCCCCCAAATGATGGCAAATTCCTAGCTACGCCCTTGAATTACTATAAACAAAAAAAAAAAAGTTTTTTTGACAAGTCTGAAAACATAAAATGCGTAGGACGTAATTATCTTCCTTGTTAAAGTAACGTCTCTAATATATAAGATAAGATAATTTTAAAATATATCCCTCCGACATCTCTAGTTTCATAGATAGCTATATTATTATTGTCCGAACATTGTCTTTAAAATTGGTATGACTCTTTTTAAATACGCTTCACAATTATTGAGTTTTAGTCTTAATTGTTTTTCACTAATACATAAATAATAAATTACAACTAGAAAAACAACATGTTAGAAAGACGTATTTCTAATTCCATATGCTGGGCCAGACTTCTAGAACTGCTCCATTTGCCTTTCACGTCATTCCATGGGCACTTTTAGAATAAGGCGCGAAAAGTTATTTGTTTCATCAAAAGAGTAAAATTTTGGGCTGTGACGTGACTATTAAAAACAAGACTAGGTTTTGAAGTGTAACGAAAGTAAACACCGAATTCTCCTGGCAGCTTTAGAGAGAGGTCGGCTTTAGACTTTAGTTTCTAAAGTAGATATTTAACTTAGCGACATTCGACAGTTCCCTTCATTAAGTATTCAACTTCTTGTTCGACAGCGTTCATCAGTGTCGCCTACCTTTATATTGTTAGCCTTTTGCCTTGTGTTAGTTGGTTATTTGAGTATTACCTCCCCTTAGACTTATCTGCACTAGATATGGCGCGGAGGTGCCAAACAACCGATTACATTGGACAACTTGCTCATCTTTGGAATCTAAGGGAACTGTCTACAAGAAGATGCGCTAATAAGTTTTCACATAACTTGACGCGATACTGAAAGCTATAACATGTCTTGATAGTAAAATCTATAACTTGTCGTGATCGTAAAATCTGTAACTTGTGATGGTGAAATCAATAACTTGTCGTGATAGTGAAATCAACAACTTGTCGTGATAGCGAAATCTATAACTTGTCGTGATAGTGAAATCAACAACTTGTCGTGATAGCGAAATCTATAACTTGTCGTGATAGTGAATTAAATAGCTTGTCATGATACTGAAATCTATAACTTGACACGCTACTGAAATCTATAACTTGAAGTATTTAAACCTTTATCCCAATCGAAGCTAGTTTGTCTATTGTGACGGAGTAATGTATAAGTTGTTCTTGGTGTGTTTCTACAATACCTTGATAATCCTAGATGCTTGGGTATCTTGTATAGTGTGTTACTGTTTCAAGCACGAAGACTAGGAAAGTACACCACGTCAATAACAAAATAACCAACAGGATCAATACACAGTAACAAAGTTATTGGAGATGAAATTAGAATAACGAACTTTAATGCAGAATGGGCCGTAGTAGAGTCAGTCGCTTTAACAATGTTTTCCATTCAAGAGCCTGGCAGCAACTGTCCTAAAAGTCTACAATAATGTTGTGACTCCGCTCCCGCGCCACACTGATGGTTCGCATCAGAGCACCGTGCAACACAAGCAGTAGACGCCATGTTGATGCTAGAAAGAAGAACTGTTGTAGATTCGACTGAAGTGATCTGCAAGTTATTAGAGTCTAGGCTGTCTTGACTCGAGAGAACCTCCTTTGTGCTATCTGAGGACCTGGGGCGGCACTAGGAAGTGTGTCGGTGGTCTGTACTGGTATTCAGATAGAAAAGGACTGGTGTCACTTGAGATAGGACACTCTGGGACTTGATAGCCGAAGTCCATGCCTGTTTCAACAGAGTTTGTTTATACTAGCTGTAAATAAATACATCGGCTATTATAACCTGCTGCCTTTCGTTGAGGGCCTGCCTTAACTTTACAACAATAATACTCTCTAACCCAGTGCCTTTGTCGTCACTATTAAATGTCGCGTTCAAAGTCAGTCTACTATAGTGCGTTCCTAAACTAAATCAAGTGTCTAACACAGCAGTTCTCAACTGTTTATGCTCGGCGACCCCTTTTACAATCCCCCACTCTGCCGCGACCTCCCCCCCCCCACACACACAGCAATAGAAAAGTAGACAAAAACAATCCATTTTTTCAATGGTTTTTGGCGACCCCTGTCAAATTGTCAATCGACCCCCAAGGGGGTCGCGATCCACAGGTTGAGAACCCCTGCTAACAATATATTGACTTATCGCTAGTGCTGCTCGCTCAGTTTTGTCAGGGTTCACTTCTTAGCTTGTCTTGACTTGGCTCCAAAGGCGGTTACTATTAAATATTACTTAAATAACAATTATTACTAAACACACTTGAACTCTACTCGAGATATCTCTGAATACAAATAATACTTTAATATCCAATAATAATAATCCATGAAATATAAATACAAAAACAGCAGTCCAGGAAGCAACGTCCAACCTTCCAGGACCGGGAGCAAGACCTCACTAACACACTCTCTCGCACATTCAACGAAGACTTAACCATTCAGTTCAAAACATGACTATTCACATAACAAAGGGATATAACTAACATATCAAAATATCAAAGTAACAGTCATTCTCGCCATACCTCCCCCTGACAAGTTTCATTTACCATCGTCTCGGACAATGAGATTAACTATTTTAATAAAATCACAAGCTGGTTCGATGAATTTATACGAAAAAAAAGTGTATGTGTGTGTGTGTAGAGAAAGTTGTACGTCAGATGGCTGAGGTGAAAGTGAAGTATGTCTTTCTTATTTACAGTTCTACATTTTGTTAGCTATGAAACTGTGTATAGAAAATATTACGAGATGCTTCGTAGGTAAAGAATCACCAGGGTAACGCTTTCAGCCTCAATTACGTCATCAGGGAAGCAAAGCAGAACTCCAGTTGGGGCGCCTTTGGACCGAGTCCGTAGCATTGGGGCGCCTTTGGACCGAGTCCGTAGCACTGGGGCGCCTTTGGACCGAGTCCGTAGCATTGGGGCGCCTTTGGACCGAGTCCGTAGCACTGGCAGGGATGGAAGACAGCCCCCCCCCCTCCAAAAGAACCTCCTCGCGGGATGGGGGGGGGGGGGTCCCGACGTGCTCGACCTCCCGAGCGTCTTGAGATATTGGTAGTAGGGTTAAAACAAATTTCCATCTGCTTAGACTCCTCCTAGACAGAACAATGGTTCAGACAGGTCGAATGATGGAAACTTCCTTGGGCCTGGAGCTCCAAGAGTTTTTGACTTTATGAAGTGTGTTAGTGTGTGTGTTTTTTCTGATGCAACAATGAGCAAAACTATGCCGGATAGGCTGAATATATTGTAACGCCCATCATAGTAGAGGCAATTTGCAGAGAGTTGTTAAGTTATTTTTTTTCAGAATGAGTTCGGCATTAAGAAATTAAAACGCCTGCGAATATTATTGTTGTACTAGTTGTTTGAAGCCACAACCCAACGACCGTGTATCAACACCAACACAGCGAAAGAAATATTTGATATTTTATGTACCCGTTTTGGCGCCCCATACTCTCTGGCACCTGGGGCAGCTGCCTCACCGTAGATCTCCTTATTACGCCACTGGGGATGGCGTTACTATTTAAATTCAAAACGAATGGAAGTGTTGACTGATAAAAAAAAAACGTGTTTCGTTTTGGCCAGAAATGAGCGCGACTTCTCGGTCTAGCCTTGTGACGGTTCTGTCTTGTCATTGACGTCCCAGCCTCGTTCTGAAGACCAGCATGGCAGGAGCTAATGATATACTTGACGGATAGTTTTGTGTGATAGACGAGCCACAATCATGGGAGGTAACTCGAGTGGACGTTGTTTTTTTTTCCACAGTTAAGTTTAAATTTAAAACAAATTTTTGAGGAGGGTTACTGTGTGTGTTTGTGTGTGTGTGTGTTATCGAGAGAGAAAGAGGGAGGGAGAGAAAGCGAGAGACAGAGAGTAGGCCTAAATACAGACTAGAAATAGAGCTTCAGGAGGCTGCCTTGTCGTGTGGTATACACTCTGGACTGTCTTCTCGATGGTATCCAGAACAAACCTTTGGGGTAGGATGTAGCAATTTTCAATTCTGAAGGCACATCAGCATCTTGTAAAAACAGACATATCAATGTTTTACGGAAACCATGTTATAATCACGGCTAAGATGAAATTGATAATTTGAATTGTATAGAGAAACTATTCAGTATGTTTGCAAGACCATTTAGGGTAAACATAAATCACATTAGACTTAGAGTTCTAGAACAATACTTTGATTATAAACATAAAACACAGATATCTATACATGTCCAGGCGTGCGCATTATTTAGAAAAGAGGTTCTCAAACTGTGGTATACGAACCCCCCAGGGGTCCGAAGGAAGAAAACAAATGTATTTTTTAAAATCTCTAAAAACCAGTTTATCCGCTTGGATAATTTGAATAATTATCAACTCGCTACGCACTACTGTTTAATAAGTCTATTACGTACTATAAGTACAATGCCATGACGACTTAAACCAAAGTTTTGAAGACATTCTTCACTTGGATATTCACGACTGGCTATTGAAGTCTTTAACACAGATCCCAATCACAGATGAATCCATATTAATACAGAACAGCGCATTGAAATATCCTTAAACGAGGAATTGAAACCAATGTCTCAAAAAGAATACCAAACTCCAGTAATGCAAGAAAGATTTAATATTTTATCAGTGAAGAAGTCAGTGACAGTTAAAAATACGCTTCCTCACACACACATTCACACAACAGAAATTAAAATAATATTTGAACATTTTCTTAACATAAATGTTTTAATCGCAAGAAAAATCAATTAGTACAAAATAGAAGTACAAAGTAACCGCTCGGTTAAATAATTTCGTAAGGAAAGATGTATAGTCGTTTTGGGAATATTTGTGTAATTACGCAAATGAACGATCGGGTAAAGGCTACCAACCGAAAGAGTTGCTTTTGTGTTCTGTTAGTTCTAAATGTAATTGTACATGTCGATTAGAATAGAAAGTCTCTTAAGTCTGCCAACAATGTAGAAAAACACAGCTCACGGCATGTAGTTTTACATTGCATCTTTAGCGTGAAGCTATTGGCCTAGTATTGGCTTGGAAGAAAGTATTTGCGGTGTAACTTCTAAAATGGTTACGTTCAGACAGTTTATATTGTAATTAGTATATTCATTGTGGCTTTAGTACATGTAGTCCGCATGCCAGACAATCGCCTCCCCAAACGATTTCTGTACGTGGAGTTGTGTGCAGGAAAGCGCTCCCAGGGAGGTCAATACAAGCGCTATAAAGACACTCTCAAGAATTCCATCAAGGAATGCGATATCGACATTCACGGCTGGGAAGCACTAGCTCTCGATCGCTCCTCATGGCGTGAAGCTGTGAGTCTCGGAGTCTCAAGATTTGAAGCAAGAAGGGTGGCCAGGGCGAAAGAGCGTCGAACCAACAAAAAGCTGAGAGAAGAAGCAGGCCTATCTGCAACTGACCTAATCCACCCATGCCACTTATGCGGCCGGCTTTTTAAAGCGAGGATTGGACTTTACAGTCATCTTCGAGTCCATAGGAAATGAGAAATGTGCTAATGTGCTCATCTTCAACCACGAAGCATCACGTGATTCAAAATCTTACGCAATTGGATAAAATAAGCTATTTGTAATAAAGTAAAATGGCGCATTTTTTTATGAGATATACAAACATTGCGTTAGTATTCTAAAGAAGCGTTTCTGTGGGGCATCTCTGTTAAGCCGACCACCCAAATTCGTTGACCGCGAGATGGATATCATGTGAGCAAGTCAGGCGTAGAGATGCTGTGTTATGACAATTTCCTTTGTTTTGGACAGTAGAATTCGAAGCTTGAACACATTGTAATAATTCACAAGAAATTAACAAGAAAGTAAAAGCTACCTACACGGATCTACGCAGTTAAAGTGTAAACAATTTATAAAGCACTTAAAACATAATAACTAATCATACATTGGTAAATTTAATTTCAGTATTGTTCTTCCATAGTTCGATATTACGGTCTAACTCGAGTTTTCGCGATGTGGCCAATGAGTTGAGAATGTTTTTCTCTCATTAATATACTCATACCTTGATATTTTAAAGAAAATCGTTAGAGCCGTTTTCGAAATAAAATAATACAATTTATATATAAATATATATACATATTGCTCGCTTAACGAGTATAGGATTAGGCCTACTGTGCGTAATAATTGTCTTAGAGAAGTCTTGTTTTAATCTTCCTTGTTTGTCTCTCTCTCTCTCTCTTTCTCTCGTTCTCTCTCTCTCTCTCTCTCTCTCTCTCTCTCTCTTTCTCTCTCTCTCTCTCTCTCTCTCTTTCGCTCTCTCTATCTTTCTCTCTCTCTCTCTCTTTCTCTCTCTCTCTCTCGTTCTCTCTCTCTCTTTTTTTTCTCTTTTTTTTCCCTTCATTACAACTTTTCATTACCATTTATTTTAATGTCTATTCGATGTCTATTTAGTTTTACACAGAGTATTGGGGCGGGAACTGGGTGAAAAAAAAAAGATTTATGGCTAAAAAAAAAACTTTAAGAAAGAATTGCGCATGCGCATTTGATCAATTCCGGTTCCAAGTAAAAAAAAAAAAAAATCCGCCTCCAAGTTTTTAATACGCCCGTTAGGACAGCGTCAGTACGTGTTTATTCATTCCCGCGCTTTGACGAATGTGTATTTCTGTATCACCGGTGTGAATACAATTTGGTGATCAAACTAAAATTACTTTACAGTGACGAGAAGCCGGAGGAACAAGCCCAGGAATACATTTGGTTAATCTTTCTATGTTCATATGTTCACAGTGTGTTTGAAACTTGAGATAGAAGCTAAAGAAGAAAAAAAAAATGTTTTAATTAATGGTTTAAAAAATGCAATTCGATATTAAATAATGTGTTTTTTAACTGCATGAACTAGACTAATTATATGGACTGGTTTTAGATGCACGCCTCACTTGTCACGTAGAGCTAGGAATTTTTTTATTTTTTTTTTTACTTTCCGGCATGTCTAGAGCATTAAAATGGTTAAGCGTAAAGCAGATGCCGATTAGGTCGTCTGTGTGTATGTTATGACTTATTGATATATTGATCTCATTCGACATAATTAGATAAGTCTTCGTGTTCATCGGTTCTATAATTCTGGCAGAGATGTTTTTAGCTTTAAATGTTTATTATCTGATGGTTTTAACTTCAAATGTTTAGTATCTGATGGTTTTAACTTTAAATGTTTAGTATCTGATGGTTTTAACTTCAAATATTTAGTATCTGATGGTTTTAACTTCAAATGTTTAGTATCTGATGGTTTTAACTTTAAATGTTAAGTATCTGATGGTTTTAACTTCAAATATTTAGTATCTGATGGTTTTAACTTTGAATGTTTAGTATCTGATGGTTTTAACTTCAAATGTTTAGTATCTGATGGTTTTAACTTCAAATATTTAGTATCTGATGGTTTTAACTTTAAATGTTTAGTATCTGATGGTTTTAAATTTAAATGTTTAGTATCTGATGGTTTTAACTTTAAATGTTTAGTATCTGATGGTTTTAACTTCAAATGTTTAGTATCTGATGGTTTTAACTTCAAATGTTTAGTATCTGATGGTTTTAACTTTAAATGTTCAGTATCTGATGTTTTTAACTTCAAATGTTTATCATCTGATGGTTTCAACTTCAAAAGTTTAGTATCTGATGGTTTTAACTTGAAATATGTATCATCTGTTGGTTTTAAGTTTAAACATTTATTATCTGTTGGTTTCAACTTTAAATATTTATCATTTAATGGTTTTACCTTTTAAATATTTATCATCCAATGGTTTTACCTTTTAAATATTTATCATACAATGGTTTTACCTTTTAAATATTTATCATCCAGTGGTTTTACCTTTTAAATATTTATCTTCTAACGGTTTTACCTTTTAAATATTTATCATCCAGTGGTTTTACCTTTTAAATATTTATCTTCTAACGGTTTTACCTTTTAAATATTTATCATCTGCTGTCGTAGTTGTAGATCAAGCTGTTTTATCAACGAATTGTACGCCTCTATTGAACAGCTTATCTGTCGATATATTTATGTTGTACAAACGGATTCCTACTGGTCTAAACTTTATATAAATTTAAAAAAAATGCTATAACGAGTCCTACTTATAGGAACTCCTAAATTTACAATGTCGTACCCATTTATTGTAATCCAACTGCCTGTTGTCTTTCTTTTTTTTTTCTTCTTCTGAGGTTTCATTATTCTGTTGAAAGGTTCACGCGGCTAGTCCAATATATGTGATGAACTGCGCAGTGGTTTCCAGATCAAGCAATATAGTTTTTATTCTATGGGAGTGTTTTGAGCCCGTGTCTTGTTCGGGTGGAGAATGCATTTTTGAAGGTCGGCTTTTTCTGGTGATACTCTAAAAGGGCCAATAGCATTAGTCCTGATTTTCAGCTTCCGGAAGATGTGTTGTCTCATTCTGTTGTGTCCGGTTCTGAGGCGAAAGATACTTTACTTTGTACGGCAGGGTCTCCTATAATTTTTACTTGTTTTATATGTTTCGGATGTGTCTTCCGAATTGACGATTCTTATATCCTAGCCCAAACCAATCACAGGGTGGCTGGGCGTGGAGGTGCTATGAGATCGAATCCTGGGTCGTCAAGACAACAGCCCAGAGCGCTTAGCGCACGACCATGCAGCAGGTTTATTGTATTTACCTATAAAGTTATTGTTTGTAAATTGTTTTGTACATGTTTCGGATGTTCCTTCAGAGTGGAAGATAATTTATTTCTTAGTCCAAACCTCCAGCAGGAGGACGGGGAATGGCAGCGGACAGGGTTTGAATCCTTGACTACCGAGACGGCCGAACGACTGTCCAGCGCGCATGCCTCACGACCAGGCAGATTCACACCCGAAGTAAATCTGTAAATCTGTATAATATTTATTTATTTACCTGTACTTATGCTAGACTTCTCTCTATTCCAGGTATTGACTTAGGAAGCGGTTAGGAAGCAGGAGCCCCGTACCAAGACATAGAATACTAGATTATGTTCTCTATAAACGAAGCTACCTTTAGCACCCTTGCAGTTTGAATGTTCTGGGTCCGCACACAGATGACATTCTTAGTTTTATCTTCTACATTTGAGACAAATAACATTTATTGGGAACAGAAACTTGAACCAATTACAGCACATTGCAGCCACGCTGAAGTCAAACTGAAGTCCTAGCTGGATAATTAAGTGACACTTGATCTGTATCCTCACCCTGCTGTCTGCAATAACCATCCAAGCAGCACAATTTAACCACAGAACAAAGCATTATACAGTATAAGACGTAGACTTAACAAGTAGATCTACTCCCAGAGATTACTTCCGGAAGGTTGCAAGTTACAAGTAAGTAACGAGTAATTAGTTTGAAATAAGAGAAAGAGAGAGAGAAAGAGAGAGAGAGGGAGAGAGAGAGAAGGTGAAAGAGATGTTGTGTAAGTTTGAAATAAGAGAAAGAGAGAGAGAAAGAGAGAGAGAGGGTGAGAGAGAGAAGGGGAAAGAGAGGACGTGTGTGTCTCAAAGACAGATTGAAGACAGACACACGCCAATGCAGACAGAAAGAGACGCTAAGAGACAAAGTTGTTGAATGGAGACACGAAAGACAGACTGAGACCTAAACGTATCAAGAAACAGGTAAATCCATACAGAAAGAAGCATCATTCCAACGCTTTTAATATTAGTCATAGTTCTTAAGGAAGTGAATCGAAGTATCGACGGAACCTAATTTTTAAGTCTGGAGAGTTTGAGAAGCACAAACTCAGATGCGGCGCATGAAAGGTCCAACTATAGGGGTCAATTTTGTAAGCAAAGTAAAAAAAAAAAAAACGAAGGCTTTAAAGGTGGGGTTAATATTTAAATTTAAAATCAAAACGATTCTCTTTCAGAAGATAAAAAGTGGCCTTTGCTTGAACTTTCTTTTCAAGCTTCAAAGTATCATGAAATTTAGCTTTCTGGACTTAAACGTAATTGAAAAGACAGACGACACAAAATTAAAAGTGGCATTCCCTCTTTAAGGACCGCTAAATACGTTAACGTATTTAATGTTTTGTTTTATTGTAAGAGGTAATGTATTTTATAATATAATGAAAAAGAAATTTATTTTTTTGGTCAAGATAACAAAAAGATGTTGAACTAACTTTATGGTTTATATGTGCCATAAAATAAAATAAAAATAAAATAAAATTAATGTAGTTATGTTACACACAAGCAGCAGTTAGTCATGCTCACATATTACGGCTGTGATAGTTTGTACAATGCTAATTACTAGTATAGCCCAAGTCCCGGGTACGCTGTTCTGCCTCATCGTGGCACCTGGGTGGAAACGTCTACTTGAGGAGGTAGCTAGGCTAAATGAATGGCGAAACATAACTCCCGTGGGGATGCCCACGGGTAGACGAGAGTCAACCTCTTGCACGGGCGGGGTTGTAAAAAAGTCCCCACGAACACGTCCCACATCCATGCGCTGTTCCTCAAAGGGACCGTTACATCAATGGCGGTTCCCACACAGCTAGCTTGGTACAACGAAGGAAAATGACGGTGGCTCCCGGTGCCCTCGGCCTTCGGCCATGTGCAGCCAAGCATGCGTCGGGGCCAAAGGCATTGGAAACAGCAATGTTTTACATAGGCATTGACTCGGGTCCCTCTCAAACAGAACTGTGTTCCCACAGGTTTGTTTTTTTTTTACTGTTCGGCTGGACGTCCAAACAGGTTTTTTTTTTCAAACTTAGAGCTCGAAGAGCCCTCGGCTCGGCTCTTAGACATCAACAAGTATAGCCCAAGTTGCCTATTAATTCTTATTTTAAAAATGGTATATAACCATATGAATACAATGTACATGGTTTGAATCTAGAAACATAGACTTTATTTTAGCTCATAAGTGGATCTTGCATCCAAAAACACAAATGCTAATATTTTTTTAAAAATTCATCTACAAACACCAGAACCTTGAAAATACTGGAATTAAAAAAAAAAAAAAAAAATATATATCTATATGAAATGAGAATGCTTGATTCAGCCAGCGGGCCCTAGATCTAGAACTGTCAGCACGCAAGCTGAATCTTTTCTTTCTTTGTGAAGGCTTAATTAAAAACTATATCATGTTTCTAGTTATAAAAATCAAAGTAATGCTAACCTCCCAACAAAAGGATGTCAATAGTGTTTGATTGTATATTGCTTCTAACATCATTCTCTATTTATTTTCAATTAACAAGATTTAAATTCGCTGTACAACGTCTTGAATATTGGCTATACAAACAGAAGGATACTACAAAACATTCACATTTACTTTAGTTTGAAAGAGGTTAGTAGGAACTAAATGTTTTAACAATACGAGATTTGGTTTCAAATGTTTCGTTACATTTGTTCCGTGGCAGTTTACGTCTCGAGAGATCATCTTTTCCGTTCGCAACTTCGTATGTAACTAAAGAGGCCAATCCTTGATACACAGCTGTGGGCACTGGTTGGGCATCTGTTATCACCCGGCGCTATTGCACTTTCACCCTTCAGCTGCGGTCACAGGTTGTAATCATCTGTAATCACCAGACACTTTCATCCTTCTTTCTACTTCTGATGTGTAGCAATTCAGGACCCTTCCTTTATGCTCGCTCTCCAAGGGGCTCTACCCACTGCCTCTTTTCCTCAATTGTTAAGCGTCGATTTCTAAGAGCATCATTTCGCTTTTGCATACATCTGTAAACCTTCAAGCTGGGATTCTTAGTCTTTTTATATCTAATCAAGAGAAATAAAAACATATCAAAATTATGCTCTAATAATAATATACTTGCATCGAAGTGCCAAGGAATTTCCATACCTGGGGGAGAATTTCGAAACCATACTTTGAAATTCAAAAATAATAATTGAAGATTGTAAATAGTTCGGTTATAAACCCAGTTCTGGGTTTTCGACAAACAAAACAGAAAAAAAAACCCAATCGAAAAAGAGATATTGATGTCATCACAGTGTTATAGGTTATGACATTTAGATTATTATTATAGCTTTTATATTATTATAGCTTTTATATAGCGCTACTTTCATGCTTATAGCATGCTCAGAGCGCTTTGGTCCAGTCTCATTTGTGGACCAGTGGGGGGAAGGGGGTAGCTAGGAGTTGGTTTTCCGTGCTGCCTTTAGGTGCTCAGTAAACACAACTCTGCCCGAGTCGGGTGTTGAACCTCGAGCCCCCCTTCTAGGTAGCCAAGCCAAGCTAAGTTCAAGCTCACTTAGCCTCTCGACCACGCTTCCCACCATCATCATCATCATCTGACGACAGACTTGCGAAGTAAGTGATTAGTCCGTGTTTGACTTGTTTTAAAAAATTATGGGCGTCTTCCTGATGGAGGTTGTCTGCTGCAGAGTATCATAAGTGTGGCCGATCGATTTTCCTTGCGATGTTAGGGTATACTCTATGGTGAAATTATGCGCTGTAGACGGCAGTATAATGCATTCATGCAGATCAGAATGACAGGAAACACTTGACGGAGCTTAGGCTCCCACCCAGATTTCCTAATTAATTGCTGGGGGGGGGGGACACGAACGGGCATCCTCTTGTATGGGAGTATCACTGGTAAAAGTTAGAGAAACACGAATGTCTTAAATAAAAGTTCTTTTGAAAAGAAAATATATTGGATGTTTTATTTCGTTCTTTGGAAGGCATCGGAGCTGCCGCACTCAGCAAAAAAAAAATAAAAAATTCTAGGTACGCCCCTGTCTTACCCACTGCAGCGTACACGGATTGTAATAGGATGAAATGTGAACAAGAAGAAACAGAAAGTACACCTTCTTTGATTCTGTATTACCGCACTATTGAAACGAAATATGAGACAGCTCGTGTATCCAGGCCGTCTGATCTCTTTTATCAGCCTTCAAGCGCTAGAGAGCTCCTCAATAATTCATACATCAAATAGGACTATTGAACACTCGGAGGTGCAGGGGAGTCTTATCATCACACCAGGCATGTTAATAATCTTAATAGAAGGGAGGTAATTTATCCACTCCCAGAACACATTAACTGCGATTATCTCCTCCTGAAAAATTTCGCGCAATTTAAAAAAAAATGACAATATATATTTCGTTTTAATGTTTTATGAATTCAGTAAATGAAATATATAAAACACAATATAAAGGGTATGTATAAAAATCCACACCGTTTGACCGGACCTGATAATTAAAAAAATAAGATCCCCTTTCAGATCTTGTGACCTATAGAGCAGATAATCTAAAGGTCATCTGTTTCTATAGTCCATGGTTAACGAGGGTGTCATGTGGCCAGCACAACAACCAACCGCCTTTACTTTTCCCAAACTAAAATAAGGCACCCATTCAAGTTGGGCGGACTCAGGTGCGCCCTTAAAATCCCGAAATTCAATTTCCTGTCTTCACCAGGATTTGAACCTGGTTCGGAAGCCAAGCGCTTTACCTCTAAGACAACACGTGACCACGCCTGACCCTGAAGGAAAGTGGCATGAATATTCCTAAAATTAAACAAAGGCTTTATCTAGTTAAATTTCCCTATTATTCTAATTGGGTATTTTATTCTCGGAAACGTATTGAATAGAATTGAATAAGACTTTGTTTTTTTTGTTTTTTCTGTTGTTCTTTCTGTGATTTTACTTGAAAACCTCAATCATCATCTTTCTATATTATTATATTCTTTTACGTTTCTGATATCTGAGATTTGCTTCGAAATCATTCAAGGCGTGAACAATTCAATTTACATTAAGTTGGGAGCAACTGGCAAATATATTTGTCCATTTTTAAGTTGTTGTTTTTTAATTACACAATTCTCTTTCCGCTTTTTTGAATATATTGATAACGTTATATATATATTTTGTGATTATGGTTGGCTGTCTGGTGGGCTGTACGGCTTGGCAATGAGCTATTGGTCTAAACTGCCCACTGGTTGTGACGTTGCAGGTCAGTGTTCAGGCCTTCTCTAACGATTGGCCTCGCTCTATGACGTGTGACTCAAGAGGCCAACGCTTTATATACATAGAATAAAGAAATCGATAAATCAGTGTAGAAGTTTCTAGATTTCTTTTAATTTTCTAAGCAACCTTTTTAGTATCCCCCTAGATTGCCACCCCCCCCCTCCCGAAAGCGCCACTCACCAGTCTCCACGCAAACACTTTATGCCACCCAATCTTACAACCAGGTTCAAAAAAAAAAAGGCCAATCTTTTCAGTGGCAAGTCTCTTCTTGGTTATGTCAACTTCCTGTGAGCTGAACTGAATCATCTTCCCTTGAAAACGGTCACGTGATGTCAGGGAATTGGCGTTTGATGACCTGCACGTTCTTTTAAACTAACCAATCAGATAGTAACTTTTGGTAGTCAGCTCAAAGGTAGAAATACATTTTTTAGAAAAATGGCAGTCAAATTTTACTTTGATGTATATAATTATTTAACACTGTTATATATATATATTTATATTTAAAATGATTACATTTAAAATTGTTATATATTAAAGTTATATACTGTTATATACAACACCAACTATACTGTTGTTAACTGTTGTTAATTTTTAGCGCCATACTGTTAGTAGACAACTAAACCGCTGTAGGCGTATTATATTTTAACTTGAAATAACTGAAAGAACTTCTTTGCGAACGATACTTAATATAACTTTTATTACAATATAGACAAATTTAACTTGAGATGAAATGAAAACTTAAGTCTTTAGTACTAATATGAAATGTTGTTTTTTTTTTAAAACATAATCTAACTTGCTACAAAAACACATCTATACACTCTGGCAGTCTGGGTCGTCTGGTCTAACGAAGACAGCTGACGACAGTCCCGCTTATCTTGCATCATTCACTTATCATATAGCCACCAACCAATCGCTAACTTTTTTTCTCACCGTCACCATAGAAACACATACACGCTCCATTACAGATGGTAACTATTTATCTATTTCGGTGTTAGCCATTTCGGGCTATTTCCGGCTCGCAATGGAGTAATGTCCAGCCCCTTGAAATGTCCGAATACACTGAAGCCGCTGTAGCTTGCTTCCTTTGGAATCAAGGATCTCCTGTTGTGGTCTAGCAGATTAGCCTGTGAAACAAGCGTCGTAAAATTATATGGCACCGTTATTGCACCCGGGTCCACGACCAATAGTAGCCCAATCAAACTCTCGTAATGAAGTCATAATATCTGCCATGAATAGTTATCGCTCGTAGGATTGGCGTTTTCGATATTGAATGAAACCCCAAAATGACAATTTCTGTCTATATATTTCATGAGAATTGTATGAGTTTTCAAAAGATTTGTAATAATTTTCTGAGATTTCCGGTACTTTTTCGTATATTTTGCAATTTTTAGGAGATTTCCAGGAGCTCCTGGTAAATCAGGAGTCTGCGGGAATTCTGTTATAAGTTATAAAAAGGTTTAATTAAATAATTTACACGTAGAATTAGCGCGGGTCCTTTGAAAGTGCGGAGCCCACTGCGGTCACAAAGGTTGCATTGGCCTAAGGCCGCCCCTGCGAAAAAAAAACGACGTATGGTACGCCGTGGGTCGACTAGCTAATTATATTTCTTTTATTATCTTTTATATTATGGTATATTATAGCAAATTGACATGAATCTTATTATAGTGAGCAGTCCATTAAAGGGAGGCTACTCTTTAAACTTTGATACAATGTTTCATCGAATACTGAGGCCTTCTATTTTTTTAAATACTCCTACTGCTACTAATAATAATAAATATGTAGACAATATAAAAGTACTCTACTAGATAAAATTTAGTTTGTTTTTATTTTAAATGTTTTTTTCTTATTTTAATATTACGCCCAATACGGTACATATTTACTAGCTTAGATAAAGGAAATAATTGTATTAGTAGACCGCAATTTTTGATTTCCTCAAATAAATACACACTTTTGACATGGTAACTATGAATTACATAGTTAGTGTTCCTATAAATATGTGCGACAAATTATGTGTCTGTATGTGACCTAGATCATGCATTTCGTTTGAGATGAAAGCCCATGTGGCTTGTATGTCTAGGGATGGAAAAGGGACAAGCAAAGAAAACCGAGAACTATGAACAATTCTGAACAAAGTTTCTACATTTGTTGTTGTGATACCATAAAATTAGTTGTATTTTTATGCAATGTATCTTTTAGAAAGTGAATAAAAAAAAATAAAAAAATAAAATTACATAGCAAAAAGTTAAGGTATCCTTAATATGAAAATCCATTAACTGTACTATATTCTGGAAATGAAACAAAAATTATAAGTATCCGGATATTATAAGTTACCAGTGACCCACCAATTAAATATGAGACTTATTATCTTCTGCAGGTTATCAAACTAAACGGGATAAGGCCATCAAAATGAAAAGCTCCCCCCCCCTTTTTCCCGGCCCAAAAAAAAAAAAAAAAAAGAAATATTTCTTTGTTCTATATCAGTGTTTCCTAAACCTTTGACCTACTTTTTGTAATGCTGAGCACTCCTCGCACCCAACCCCCCAACCCATTTAAATTTATTAACAGAACATAAATGGGTATTTAAAAAAAATAAACCTAGTTAAGAAGGTGGACCGCGTACCTCCCCCGCCCCCCCCCCCCACCCGGCCAAAGTCTTGCAGTACCCCTTGGCGTACGCGTACCTCACTTTGGAAACACCGTTCTATGTGATGGAATATCAAATACTCTTCTCGCTCCGATAACTCGCTTGTGCTCTTATATTTGAAACCATGACTTTATAATTCAGGTCAGTGGTAGGGCCATAGCGCTATGAAAAAAAAAGCTAGAAGCATGAAATTGAGCTAAACAAAAAAACAATTTTGTTAAAATATTTTAAATCGCACAGAGTTATTAATGTTAGTCTAGATTTATTACAAATTTAATTACACGACTGAGCCAAACTAATTAGTACAATTACACTTTATGATAAGCTTTGTTCTTGTAAATGTACTGGTATGTACGGAACGACTCAGTTTGTAATTGCCACTCTCGACCTCTTGTGTTCTTGAACCAGGACCCTCGGGTAGCCTTACGCTCCTAAGCTATGGGTTCGAACCCTGTCCTCCCAGCACGCGGTGGTTTTTGGCAAGAATGTAACAATATTTCCGTTAACATGTAACTTGAAGTTACGCGTTGCGTGTGAGAGACACGAACCGCTTGACTATCTATCAGGAGGGCTCGAGTTCAAATCTCTACTCAAGATGGGCTGGTTTTTCAGAGCGCCAAAGGGCAGCACTGAGGCATTCTCCCTGATACCCTCCCCCCCCCCCCTCTCCACCAAAGGGATTGGCCAGAGCGCATTTGACCTTTTATAGCAATTTATGACAATTTAAGGCAATTTAAAATAGGCATGTTCTATACTTGAGTTTGCATCCTAGCTCCTGGTTGTCACTTTAACTATTCCCATTACATCTGCGATAATTTAAGTCACAATGTAGCTTTTATTTTGTAAAGGGTTTTTGGATCCGTTACGTCCTATCTGTGTTTCAGCCAAACATTTTAAATGGTAAAACGAAGAATTATGGCAGGAACAATAAATATATTAAAGGATCTCTACTTAAACATTATTGAGGAACATTACCAAGTATAGTTTATTTTTTTAAAATATTCACTTATTCTCATAACAGTCTTCAGACTTACTTTCTATACGTTGATTAACTCTTTCTCTCCGCAATTATTTACCACATTCTGGTGGGATCAACGCTGGTATCGTCTGTTAGGAGAGAAAAGGTTAATTAATAATTATAACCAAACAACTGAAATCAGAAACATCTTCAGCTGTTAGAAGAACAACATTTTTCAATATAAGTGACATTTTCTCACGCTGATGGCATATTGCAACTAACAGTAAACCGCAAGCTACCTATCACTAGGGATCGAGATCGAGTCCCAAGCTGAGCTTTGTTGGCTGAGCGCTTAAAGGCAGCACAGAAACCTCCCAGATACCACTAGTCCACAAAAAGAGATTGAACCGCAGCGCACTGGGCTTGTTATAAGCTTGAAAGTTACATACAACGTAAAATAGCAATTGAAAAAAAAATGAGAATAAATAATTCGAAAGGGTTTAAGCACATTGTTTGCACATGCATCATAGATGATCTCGACTATTCAACTATAAATGAAGAAACAAAAGGATTCTAATTAGTGATGATCAAGATTTGAATGAAAGAAACAATACATTATTCTCAAACATGACCACCACAATACAAACAATACATTGAAATTTATAATTTATTTCATTTGACACCCTCCCCCACATATAATGAAGTATTATATGTTTGTTTATTGTTGTTGTGGGTTTTTTTTTTTGTTGGGAGGGGGAGGTATAAAGGTGATAAACTGTTAATTTAGTATATAGTTCCTGCAATGAAGAATTCTCTAGTGTGAGCGGGACAGATCTCAGTTTCACAATGGCTTATAATTTTTACATTCATTATATGGGCGTTGTTATCGGAGTTGTTGAAGTTGTTTAGTTGTTATATTTGTTGTTTCTTTTACAATTGACTGCAGTTATTATTGTTGTTGTTGGCTTTGTTGTTTTTGGATTCATTGTTATTGGATTGGTTGTAGTTAATTTGTTTTTGTTGTAGTTACTGTTGTTTTATTGTAGTTACTGTTGTTTTATTGTAGTTACTATTGTTTTATTGTAGTTACTATTGTTTTATTGTAGTTACTGTTGTTTTATTGTAGTTACTGTTGTTTTATTGTAGTTACTGTTGTTTTATTGTAGTTACTGTTGTTTTATTGTAGTTACTGTTGTTTTATTGTAGTTTCTATTGTTTTATTATAGTTACTGTTGTTTTATTGTAGTTACTATTGTTTTATTGTAGTTACTGTTGTTTTATTGTAGTTAATATTGTTTTATTGTAGTTACTGTTGTTTTATTGTAGTTACTGTTGTTTTATTGTAGTTACTGTTGTTTTATTGTAGTTACTGTTGTTTTATTGTAGTTACTGTTGTTTTATTGTAGCTACTGTTGTTTTATTGTAGTTACTGTTGTTTTATTGTAGTTACTGTTGTTTTATTATAGTTACTGTTGTTTTATTATAGTTACTGTTGTTTTATTATAGTTACTGTTGTTTTATTGTAGCTACTGTTGTTTTATTGTAGTTACTGTTGTTTTATTGTAGTTACTGTTGTTTTATTGTAGTTACTGTTGTTTTATTGTAGCTACTGTTGTTTTATTGTAGTTACTGTTGTTTTATTGTAGCTACTGTTGTTTTATTGTAGTTACTGTTGTTTTATTGTAGTTACTATTGTTTTATTGTAGTCTTTGTTGTATCTGTTTATTATTCTGTTGTTGTTTGTTTGTTCAGCATCTATTCCATCTGATTATTTCCAGGGTTTTTTTCCCATCATTTTTAAGAATAATTCCTTTTCACCCACATTAGCTACCAGCGTATCCATAGGGACCGCCTTTGAGTTTAAGGGAAAACACAAACTATTTTCCTATTTCAGTTTTTTTTTCTTAAACTTCTGTTATTTCAATTATCCCCCCTTATTAATTTATTGGCGTTTTCTTTAAGACCTTTAGTTTGACAAGCTGCATCTCTTTGTGAAGAGATCGTTTTTAAAGGTCTTGAGTTACAAGAGAGCCAGAGAGGGGACTCAAAGTGAGAACTCTTGTTTGAAAGTGATACGTTAGATGGAAAAAAATACGTGGCGGCTTTGGGTCAAACGTTGATGGGGAAAAAATTAATTTGTTTTGTTATGTTTAAATATTGATTTTGACGTGAGTCAAACAACGTGCAAAAGAGAGGTCTGTTATTAAAGGAATCATTTTAAAAAAAAAGAAAGAATGAGAAAAAGAGAGAGTGAAAGAGAGACAGAGAGGGAGGGAGAGAAAGAAAGAGGGAGAGAAAGAGAGTGAAGGAGAGAAAGAGAGGGAAAAAAGAGAGAGAAAGAGAGAGTGAAAGAAAGAGAGAGAGGGAGAGAGACAGAGAAAGAGGGAGAGAGAGAAAGAGAGAGAGAGAGAAAGAGAGTGAAGGAAAGAAAGAGGGGGGAAGAGAGAGAAAGAAGGAGAAATAGAGAGAGAGAGAGAAAGAGAGAGGAGAAGAGAGAGAGGGAGAGAAAGAGAGAGAGAAAGAGAGAAAGAAAGAGGGAGAGAGAGAAAGAGAGAGAGAGAAGGAGAGAGAGAGAGAAAGAGAGAGAGAAGGAGAGAGAGAAAAATGAGAACAAAAGCGAAGAGAATGAGACGGTGGTGCGTGAGAAAGATTAAACTGAGGGTTAGGGTTAAGGAATGGGATAGAGAGAAAGAGAGAGAACGACGAGACGTCTAATAGAAAGGGAGAAGGTAAAGTGTGGCCTAATCGTTTCCTCCTACGATCGGTTCCACCCGGGCGCCACTATGAGGCAGAGTAGCATGCCCGGGTTTTTGTCAGGTACAAAAAATAATTGTGCAAAGTTTCAACTTGGTCCGAGAATAGGTATGGTAGAAATAACGTGGTCAAAATTTATACTAGACAGAGGCAGACAGAAAGAATTGATATAAGCTTTGTAATTACTTTGTATTACTAGTGATTAGATAAGAAATTTCATTCTACAGTGCTGAAAAGTACTCAATAATTGGTTTAGTAAAATACTTAGCGTATCGATACTTCGTATTCTGTACACGGGACACACCACAAAGTTGCTTCATTAAATGAATATCGCCAATAAGATATATGCTGTTGTCATGATGTAGACATGCTGGGTGCATTGCGCTTACAACTTTACTTTAATATTTATTCATATTCATCTGACCAATTTTAAATATCACTATGACGCTGGTTTAATTTTTGCCTTACCTTCCCCATGGAGATATGCCATGGTCGATTCACAAAAGTTTTATTTAAAAAAACAAACAATTATTCTATACCTATAGACTGCGGATCTGTAAATCAGTATATGTGATGCTAAAATCTTCAGAGTATAACAGATTTAGTGAAAGCAACTGGCATTCGACTGTGTAATGTATTGTATGTTTCAAGGTTTTAGTTTTTGGCCCCCCCAAAAAGTCACTATACGATTGGTATTCCGAATAATGAACTCGTTTTAGATTTATAAGTCTGTTAATTTAAAAATGCATAATTAATACGATTTAGACGGATATGTAAACAAACAAAACCAAAAATAAAAAACGATAAGTAAAAGTTAAAGGAAATTTGGATAGAAACTACTGAAACTATATAACAGTAGTTTGGAATTTTAAAGCCTGCTCCAAATTTATGCCAAAATTTAAACGCAATTTACGACTGGTTTGAATTTTTCAGAGAGAGAGAGAGAATGCAAAATACAGAGAATGAAGGACCAAAAGAGAGAGAGAGAGAGAGAGCAAATGAACAGAGAGAGTGCGACAATGAAAGCACAAGAAGAGACCAAATAAGAGAGACAGAGCCAAAACAAAAATCAAAAGAGATGCAGAAAGCTTGAGAGAGAAAGAGAAACCAAAGATAGAGAGAAATTAAAAGAGAGAGAGAGAGAGAGCAAAGTTAGTGAGAGATATAACAAGAGAGAAACAAAGAAAGAGAAATCAATCAAGAGAGGGAGACACAACAAGAGAGTGAGAGAGAAAAAAACGGGCGAATGAAAAGACAAACCTTCAATTCTTAGATCAGCAAAAATAATAGCAAGTCGTTCATTGAAAGATGATATCACTTCAATGTATCATATGTACAGATTTGAACATTTTTATGGCACATTTTGTTGGTTTTGGAAACAAGCGAAGTTGTCATCATTTCTTTTTTTTTTTCTTCTCTATATTTAAATTAAATTAATTTTACCCTTACCGCTGAAGATCAAACCAGATTTATGCCGCCTACAACGGATCTATTTTATTCAGAACTCTAGACGCATAAATATGTAAATTTCCTTAACTCTTGGTGTCATACTCTAGGAATAGTTGATCACAAGTTCAATAAGGTCAGGCAAGAAATGTATATATGTTACTAGAGTGTGTGTGTGTGTGTGTGCCTGGTGGTTGGGGAGAGTGAGTGGGTGTTTCGATCGTAGGGTGTTACAAAGCTCTTTTTTGGTGCCCAATTGCGCTTTGGGACAAGTGGAGTAGCTACATCATTGGGTTGGCATCATTGGGGTGGCATCATTGGGGTGACATCATTGGGTTGGCACCCCTTTCAGACGTTGGGATCTATGGAGGCATATGACTTCAAGCTCATCTGCTTCTATAGCCGACGGTTAATGAGGCTGTCATGTGCCCAGCACAACGACCAACCGCTTATGCTTCCGCTACGTATTTCAGATATCCATTCGAGTCGGGTGGACTTGGAGGCATCCTAAAAATTCAAAAGCTTAACATTGCGGTCTTCACCAGGACTCGAACTCGTGACCTCTCGGTTAGGAAGCCAAGCGCTTTACCACTCGGTTACAACAAGCGAACACAATTATTTTTCATAAGTATGATTTTAATTATTGACGGGCTGTTAGCTAGTTTTTTTTTCTTGGAATGTAGGTATCAAGATTCATGGGATTCATTCATTGCTATTTCACTTGTTCCTTGGTGTTAACATCTAGCGGGCTCTCTTTCTCAATCATGTAAAGCATTTAAAAGCGATTGCATTTCCAAGTTGGTAGACGGTTCAGAGAGGTCAAAGGGCAGTATATATGGAGAGGTCATAGAGCAGTGTATACGCGAGGTCATGAGACAGTGTATATGCGAGGTCATGGGACAGTGTATATGCGAGGTCATGGGACAGTGTATATGTGAAGTCATGGGACAGTGTATATGTGAGGTCACGGGACAATGTATATGCGAGGGCATGGGACAGTGTATATGCGAGGTCATGTGGCAGTGTATATGCGAGGTCACGGGGCAGTGTATATGCGAGGTCACGAGGCAGTGTATATGTGAGGTCATGTTGCAGTGTATATGTGAGTTCATGTTGCAGTGTATATGTGAGGTCATGTTGCAGTGTATATGTGAGGTCATGTTGCAGTGTATATGCGAGATCGGGTGGGGGGGGGGAGGGGGCGTTGCATATGCGAAGTAAGATGGCAGTGCGTAGGGTAGGTCAAAGGGCAGTTTATAAACGATGTGGTAGGGCAGTATAAAACGTAGATTAAAGGGCATTGTATATGGGGAGGTCATAAAGCAGTTTATAGACGATAGGGCAGTGTACATTGGAGGGCAGTGTGGGAGCTCAGAGGGCAGTTAGAGATGATGTCAGACACTCAGAGGGCAGTTAGAGATGATGTCAGACACTCAGAGGGCGGTTAGAGATGATGTCAGACACTCAGAGGGCGGTTAGAGATGATGTCAGACACTCAGAGGGCGGTTAGAGATGATGTCAGACACTCAGAGGGCGGTTAGAGATGATGTCAGACACTCAGAGGGCGGTTAGAGATGATGTCAGACACTGAGAGGGCAGTGTAAATCGGATGTTAAAGACCAGTGTATATGGAAGGTCAGTTTGTAGACGATACCCGAGGGCAAATGAGGTCAGGGAGGCAGTGTTTATGGTAGTGTTAAGATGGACAGTGTATAGGCGAGGTCAGAGAGCAGTTTATAGGTAAAGTCAGAGGCTAGTAGCTATTTTTACGTTAAAAAAAATCAGATTTTTTCTTCAGTATTGTTAGTCTGCCCCCTCCCTCTCCCAATATTTTTTTTTTAAAGTACTGCACTTCAGAACCTCCATTCTTCCGTTCATTTAGTTTAAGCAGTCAAGCAGAAATCATTAACTCAAAGTCTCCATCTCCTTCCGTGAATAGATTGCCTAGTACAGTGGTGCTTAACCTTTTTGGGACTAAGGGCCAAATACGTTTTTAACATTCTTGTCACAGGCCGCATTACCGAAAGAAAAAAAGCCAAATGTAAAATAAAAAATAAATAAATATGGAATTATTCTCCCTAGATAAACTTTGTTATTAACTCCACATTTACAACAGCATCTCTCAATACTGTAAGACGTTTTTCCTTTTTAACAAACAATAATTTATTACCAATTTTTTATTAAATATTTGTTTAATTTTTTTTTTAATTATGTGACATCTTCGACAATGAATAATTGTGCAAAGTCTTAACCTGATCCGCGATTGGGAAGTGGGATAAACAGCCTGTACAGGACAGACAGATAGAATTACGTAAGAGTCATCATGTCAACTGCTACTGGGCTTCTGCTGCTGCGGTTGATCATGCATTGTGGGCAGACGTTTCAAGGGGCCAGATAGCAGCTAGCCACGGAGTCCCTGATTAGGCACGGGCGCAGTAATTTGAGCATCACTGAATAGCGAGGACGTCAATATGTTGACAATAGGTGGCATTAAGTATGCCTTGTTGAGGGTGACAGCTGAACAGTGGAACAGAAGTGGCACTGCACGACTTTTTCATTGCGCTAAAACCTGAACGTCAATGACACGATGCCATTTCTCGATCACCTGAGTAGTTAACTTAGCAAATTGGTTTTAGTATTGTATTTCTACTTTTTTTCTTGTTTAAAGTCACCATCGAGTCTCACCCTTTTTTAAACTGCCCTGTGTCCAGTGGCGTAGCTAGGGTGGCGGGAGGAGAAGGGGGGGGGAGAATTTGAGAATCCCCGGGCTCACAAATGAGTGTTTTTTACATTAAAAATCAAATAGTAAGCAAAATGCAGGGGCCCCCAAAGAGGTTAAGGCTCCCACCGAGCCCCTAAACGATGAAAAATTCGTAGCTACGCCCCTGCCTGTGTTTGTTAACTTTGACAGCTAAACATCTTTTCATCGGGTCTATATAGAGCTCCGTGGTGAAGTCTACTTCTGTCTTCACCGACGTGATGTTGAGTGTATTTTTAGCTTGTGCTTCTATTCTCTGCTGCCCTATTCACTAGTAGGTCTGTCCGTGATGGGACTTACATTAGAACCAGTAGAAAGAGATTAACTTGACACTAATAACAGGGTCACGTCAGTCAAAACCAAAGTTTCTAATATAATATCCCAAGAAAAACAAAGCTCTTTTAAGAAGTAATTCTTTCCCCAATTAAATTTTTTTTATGGGGAGACCTACTTTAATGGCCTTTATATTTTTACAAAGCTTATATGTCTGTCTGTCTGTCTGGTAAAAAGTGTTACATGTTATTTCTCCCACACCTATAATTGGATCAAGTTAAAACTTTGCAAAATTTATTCATTGACATAGACAAGATATTTATCAGTAAAAAAAAAACAACCAATTTGACAATTAATTACTGGTAAATATTTTTTTTTGTTTAATTGCAACATGGAAACTGATCTTTCAGTATTCACAGATATGGCTACATTTGTTGGGTTTAGCCCCTTTAAATAATGGTTAACGCTATTTCTTCCTCAGATATTCTCCGATCAACTTGATAATTTAAACAATTATCATTATACCTAACAAAACATGAATCAGCAAACAAAAATACTCTATTATATGTTTATATTTGCTTATTCAACACATTATAACTATGTAAGTACACGCCTCTTACAAATATTCTGAACTAGATGTAGAGTTCTTATATCAGTTAATTTCTGGTGGGCCCTCTTGATATCTGCTGAAAGCGAAAAAAGGTTATAAACTAATATTTATTAAATTCAATACTTGGTTCATTTTGTATGTTATTACTTTTATATGTATTTATTTATTTTCTGTGCTATGATATTACAATATATTTCGATAACGCTTTTTCATTTAGCCAAATAGTCGGCTTTAGTTATATTTGACATCAATTTTTCATAGAACCTCTAACTTTGACCTTAAACATAAACCATCTCTAGAAAAGTAGATTAATTATGTCTATATTTCAATATAGCGGTGGTTGAGCGGTAAAGCGCATGGCTTCCGAACCGGGGGTTCCTGGTTCGAATCCTGGTTAAGACTGAGATTTTTAAGTTCGGGATCTTTGGGCGCCTCTGAGTCTACCCAGCTCTAATGGGTGTCTGACATTAGTTGGGAACGTAGAGACGGTTGGTCGTTGTGCTGGCCACATGACACACTCGTTTACTGTAGGCCACAGAAGCAGATGACCTTTACATCATCTGCCCTATAGACTACAACGTATTTGGTTGACCGGGCTAACTATCAAATTGTGTGTGCCTTCGTTTAAAAATATTTTAAGTTCTTCCGTTCTGCAGCAGTAATCGCAATGCTTCTTAATATGTAGTGCCATAGTAGGCAGCAGAGTAAAACCCTCTCTGAACCCCAAAAGATTGCAAAGAAAAATGTTTAAGCATATATTTGTACTCCTGACACCATTGCTTCGCCCTGTCTGACTCATATAGCGACTGGTTCACCTCATCATTCTATGCACACCTCAGGTAGTTACATTCTGTATCCTTAAAAAAAAATAATTAATGCCTAATTCATCCCTCCTAAGAGTTTCAATCATAAATTGTGATTAATACACTACCAGTAGGCTTCGGGCAGGAGGGGGCTCGACTACCCACCTAGAAATAGGCAAAGGTCGAATTCAAGCTTCTGCTGCCTTGCAGATATACTCAATCATTGGAAAGGTTTCGGGAGCCGATCACGAAGAATAATCAGGAGCCGACGACCTTTACTCAGCCTGCAGCGTACAGTGCTACACTCTGACAGAGCCTTACGCAGCCTGTAGCGTACAGTGCTACACTCTGACAGAGCCTTACGCAGCCTGCAGCGTACAGTGCTACACTCTGACAGAGCCTTACGCAGCCTGCAGCGTACATTGCTACACTCTGACAGAGCCTGCGACGCCGCTGACCCCAAACCATATCGGCACTCGCCCTTCATTTTGGTAGATCAGCTGCGTGGAGAGGCGGCTACATAGCTAATGCTCAAACTTCTTTTCCAAGAGATGATGTATAGCCGCTTCGCAACGGAAGGAGGGCATATATACTGCCACTAAGATGACTGTCTGGTCGTGCGGCTTGCACGCTAGACTGTCCTTCTGTCGTCTCGATGGTCCCGGGTTCAAACCCTGCCCGCTCCCATCCCCCGACGTTATCTCCAACTCTGAAGATACATCAAACATTTAAAAAAATTTAAAAACATTTTACCACTTTTCCAGTAATAGCAAAAGACACTTGTTGGGGCACCATTGCTGACTCTTTCAAAACAATTTGCTAGCATTCCCCTCGCTAAATAGCCATTCTCTCTATAACAAGCTGAGAATTATAATGTATTTAAACCTTGAGGTCTTCCACCCATCAACCCTTTGCAATCTAGGATAAGTTTTGAGAGTATCACTTACCGTCATAAGCAATCAATAAATAAAATATGTTCTCAGCTGCTGGATTTGAAAGGCTATTATAACAAGACAAAGGAAGGAGAGGCATTTATTATGTCATATACGGTAGCAATAAAAGGGGAAAAAAAGTGTTATTTTTTAATTTTGCTGACCTAAGCGGGTTGTGTAATGTCTATATGTTGTAATAAAGGATGGGGTCGTTTGTGTTTGACAATTAAGTGATAACGCTTTATTGCCTTTGCGACCGAATTTCCTCAGGGTGAAAGCCGTTGTCACGTATGCGCTAGAATGAGAATATTCCAATCGAATTTACCCTGGTAGATAAGTGGGAGATCAGAATAAAATAATAAGCTAGTTATCAATAACATTAATTGTATAGTTTTTACAAAAAGAAAAGGATGAAATCATTGCTATTTTATATTTTCCCAAATTTGCATATTCTTTACAATTAATTGCACAGGATCGATTTCTGTTTGTTTTCTTGTTTAATGTTATGCTACGGATGTCTGCTTGCTGGTGATTGTAATAAATATAATTATTTCCCTTTGCTTCATCATTCGTTGCAGTTACCTTCCTTGTAGAGGCGGCGCCCTGCATTAGAAATCTAGCCTTAGAATTTCAATAATAATAATAATAATAATTTTATTTATAAAGCGCTGTTAGCAAACAAAATGTAGGCTCAAGGCGCTGTGATAACATTACAAACATTAATACGTCAGCTAAAATAACAAACTAATCTTAAAAAGTTTTAAACAGATAGGTTTTAATGTTCTTCTTGAAAGTAGTGTAGCATGATGTCTGTCTAAGATCAAACCTTTGGTCCGTGCACTGAAAAAGCCCGCAGACCGTAGCTTTTGATGGAGAAACGTGGCACCACTAGAAGCGTAGAGTCCATTGAGCGCAGGGCTCTCTGAGGGACATATGGAGTGATCCGTTCTCTAAGGTACAAGGGCATTTCTTTATTGTAGATACACTGTTGACAAAGTGTGGCCACCTTATAGTCGATTCTCGCATTCACAGGAAGCCACATCTGTACCTGTGGTAATATCCAACCCTATATCAGCCCTATCAGTTGTTTTATTTTCTTAATATTGTTCTTCCCTTTCTCTGTCTGAAATGACCGCGCGAAAATAAAAAATATTTGCAAATTTACATATTTTAATCCACTGCCTTGTCGTCGCTGGACTGTCGACAATCCCAGGTTCATACCCTGCCCGCTGCCATCTCCCGTCGTCCTGTGGGAGGTTTGGACAAAGGAGTAAATTATTTTCAACTCTGAAGGACCATCCGAAACATGTAAAACATCAAACACATAAAAAAAAGAATTTTGTATTTTAATAACACATTTACATTTCAAAATTTAACATCAACAATATCATTTTTTTTAAATCTTTTTTTAATTCATTCCAATAACACAATAAACATCGTATTTTAATTTTCATTATGAAATGTCGGTGCAAAATTATTTAAATTAGAAATATTTTTTTTCCAGAGTTGTATTTTGATTACTCGGCAAAATGTTCAGGTTATTGCATCGTGAAACAGGAAATTTATGTAGATTTAGTTATTCGGCTTTATGTTTAAATCTAGGCTACAGACCAATTGGCAATTTGTTTAAAGCTGCCATCTTTAACAGTTTGTTTTTTTGGGGGGACGACGCCTTGCAGAACTTAATGAACTCCGGAAACAGAAGAGCTAGATGTATTTGTTGTCAGGCATCGCGTGACACTCAAGTCTGCATAGTTCAGTGTTGCCAGATACTTTGTTTGCTAATTAACTTCGTTTTGAAAAGGATTCTGGGTCAGGGCTAGGGTTAGTAAACACTTGTGTACATGAATTATTCTTTCTAATCTTCTAGCCAAATATGTTCTGTGTATTTCTAATTGAATTTTTATTTTCATTGTTTTTCTGTGAAGGATAAAAACCGGAAGTAAAATTTGATTCTATTCAGTAAAGACGTATAGCTCGGGAAGAGATTTCAACTAAAACGTTTGTAACCAGCGGCGTAACTATGGGAGGGCGGGTTGTGCGGCCGCCCCGGACTGGGTGAAAGTTAAATCTACTTGCCATGTATGGATCAGCTTTGATATAAGAACGATACAGAGAAGATTTTAATGACCACTGCGCAAGGATGATACACACAATTTGGAAGCGTTCCATATTTATAGGGCTTTTTCATTTCACGGACCAAAGGTTTGGAACTCACTACCCATTGATCTCAGACAGACAACATGCTACACCACTTTTAAGAAGACCTATCTGTTCAAAACTTTTTTTTTTAGATTAGTTTGTCATTGTAGCTGTCGTGTTTGTGTTTGTAATGTTATTACAGCGCCTTGAGTCTACATTTTGTTTGTTAACAGCGCTTTATAAATAAAATTATTATTATTATTATTATATTTTTTAATATTGTTAAATTATATAGACGGTTTAAAAAGCCAAAAAAATGTGACCTAAAGCCAAATAAAGAGTTGAAAAGAAGCGCCAAACAAGAGAGTCCAAAAAGAAAAAGATGCCTAAAGGCACTAAAAGCCAAATGGATTCCCACGATGCAGTGGCGTAGCAAGGTAACCGTGAGCCCGGGTTCATTGAATCCCCCTCGAGCCATGGATGCTACGCCACTGCCACGATGACTATGCTAAATGAATAGTCAAATACCGAGGTTTACTTTTTTTTAACAAAGACATGGTGATGCCCTGATTCCATCAATCTAGTTTGTCTTGTCTGGGATCGAGACCTGGTGATTACCGTCAAACAACGCAAACTAAAACCATATATCCATGCTACAAGGTCATCATGCCTCGTAAAGACCCTTCACACTGAGAAAGACAAGATCAAAGAATGGACGGGCCTGCCGTTGGAGAAGATTTTTAGGCACGAGGAAAACAAAGGAGAGAAATGGAGAGAAGCTGTTAACGAATCATGTGTGGTGCCTCCCTCAACTGTCCATCAGAAGCCACTTTGTTCCTCCGTGCGTACGTGCTAAATAGATAATAAACTATGACATGATTCCTTACAAGTTGTGGGTCGATTATTTGCTTGTATTTCATGACTTGGCTTCAAATCTCTTTGGAGCTTTTTTTTATTTCAACCCCCTCTGTCTGTCTGTCTGTCTGTCTGTCTGTCTGTCTGTCTCTCTGTCTGGTGCAATGTTTGTACACGTTATTTCTCCCACGCCCAATCTCGGATCAAGTTGAGACTTTACACAATTATTTGTTGTATCTAACATTAAAAAAAAAAAAGAATCAATAAAAAAAAATCTACCATTTGGTTAATTAATTATTGTAATTGATTTTTGTATTGGCATCGAACAAGGGAAATAATGCTACTTATTGAGAGATATATTACTCATAGTCTATAGTCTCTGGCAATATATGAATCAATAAAAAAATATTAACCAATTTGTTAATCAATTAGTTGTAGTTAACTTCATTTTGTTCTATATAGAGATATTGAGATATATATCCCGGAAAAAATGAGTTTATTTAAAAAAAAAAGCTTTTTTTTTTTCATTTTGTTTTTTGTTGTTTAAATAAGCCTTAGAAATTAGTTTTTCTAACTTAACTTCAATAACTTTTTTTTTTTTTGATTTTTTTTTTCATATTATTTTTTAAGAGGTTAAAACATTTTTATAAAGAGTTTATGTATGTGTCGGATCAAAATCCATAGAGTACCCGGTTGTCAAAAAATTATAAATATTTAAGAAGAAAAATAACTCTTTCCAGGCCGTAGACGATTGAGATGTGTGAGAAAGATTATATAGAGGTCGTGACTATCATAAGGCCATTAAATATGAAAGAAGAGTCAATCTGTGGTAGCAGAAGTCTCAATAATTTTACACACTTTAAACGTCTAGCTTTGAGAGTTGGTTGAAATAAAGCTTAGATTCAAGCGTCTTATAATACTTCCAGGTCAAAAACTAAAGACCTTGACAGAAGATAATAATAAAAGTAACTGTTTAGTACGCTATTGACAAAACATACTGTAGGCTCCAGGAGTTTTAAGAAAATAGCAATCACTAAACGTAAGCTCACTTAAAGCTTTCAAAAGGGAGGTCCCATTGTTTGTCTTCTGACTAGTTCAGCATATAATCCTTATTTAGGCCTAATGTTGCACTACTACGAAACTTTTGGCTTGGTGGCTGAGTGGCAAATCGCTTGTCTTCCGAACAGTTGGTCTTCAGTTCGAATCTCAGTTAAGACCGTGATTCTTATTCTTCTTCGTTCTCAGTATTATGTTGGAGCGTTCAGATGACAAGACCGACATACGAGATGAACTGCGCAGCGGTTTCCAAAATCAGGGAGATCTCCATATAGTTTTCTTTCTATACGGGTGTTTTTCAGCCAGAGTCTAATTCGGGCCTCATGTGTTTATTTTTTTTTTACAATGGTCAGTAGGTCATCATGGTTGCCTAATCGTCGTTGTGATTCAGCATTGGATTCGCTCAATTGTTATGTATTCTTTTTGGGGTAATGTCTTGAATACTTCTGTAGCACCTCAATTCCATGGCTCGGATTCTCTTCTCTAAAACTGCAGTTATCCATGGATGACGAGATGAATACCTGGGCATTAACTGTGGTCGGAAGGATGTCGCCCGCATCTCCACGCAGCTGATGTATCCAAAGGAATGGCAAGTGCGGAAGTGCCAGGGTACTTAGTGCCGCAAACTACCTTAGGGTCGCCGCTTCCTGATTTTTCCTCAGGGATGACTCCCGAAGCCTTTCAAATGGTTGGGTACAGCTGCAAGGCAAAATTCAGAATTCCGTCTCCTTCTCCAGCAATGGCTAACGAACCCTTCCTGCCCGAAACTTACTGTTTAAGGCTCCAGTTACTCGCCTTCGCCCCTTCTTCTGTTAGTGAAAACAGCTCTGCCAGACTCAATTTCTGAGCCACACGTGAAGGCCAGAAGTTGGAAAGGTTGCCACAGGCGCATGCCATCAGGAAGCATTTTATAGGTAGTGGAGTGCTTATATCCATTACCAATTCCGGCAATGACAACCTTGTGGAACCAATAGCGTCAATGATTCTCGAAAATCGTGGGTTGTGCTATTCTGGCCAGTAATTCAAGTTTAGTTCTTTTATCTGAGACGAATAAGAAGACAAAAATATAAGAAATTGGACAAGAAAATGTGTGGGGTTTGTATCCGCCTAAAAATCTGCAATTATGTGTTACCCGAAATATTCACGTGATCTTTGCTTCATTTTGAATTGCATTTTATTATTTCAAAGTTCAAGAGGTTATTATTTTGTCCGCGGCCAGGCCAAAAGTTATTATCAGATCACATTTGTTAAGGAACAGAAAGAGATATAGCTAAGAAAGACAACCCTCTGAATGATGTACTGTCAAGAGCTGTTTTATGCTGCCCTTTAGATGAAGGGCGCGAGGGAAACATCACATTGTTTATTTCGTTATAATTCGATGTTATTTGCAAAATCCAGGTTTTTTAATTTTTCCTGATCATAAAATTAATGTCAAATGAAAAATAAATCTACGAAATAAAAAATATAGTGTTTTAATCCGATAATGTAATGTATTAGCTGATGCCATACTATAGACGATATACGATGTGATAAGTTAAAGATGATCACATGCTACACTTATTCATTCGTAAATATAGTCCTGCATGCAAGACCGGCCTTAACAAGTGCAAAGCCCTATGCGAAAAAGATTGCGCATGGCCCCGTCTGGGTAGGGGTAAGGAGAAGTGAAAATATTGTATTAGAAAATAAATTCTTTTTTATATTTTATTCATTCCTTACTAAGAACAAAATCACGAACAAATTTTACGAGAATTGTGTGTAGCGAAGTCATACAGAATGTCATCAAAGTTTTGTTTCCTACAAATGCTCCTTTTTCCCTAGTGCTATTAAAGCAAGGAATGGGTTGCCTGAGCTAGCCAGGAAAACCAGTGATTAAGCAGAATTTAGGTCATTGGTTAATATGCATGACTAAATGCACGACGCGTAGGACGTAATCATCTTCTTTTTTGAAGTAACGTCTGTATTATATAAGATAAGATCAAACTCTATAGCAAGAATTGTCATATTGTTCAATCTATCTTCGTAAAATGTTGACCTCAAGTAATTCTTGATTAGTTTGAAGTGCGAGAAGCTTCTTTCACTGGATGCCACAGTTACGGGTATTGTTAAAAGTACTCTGTTTAAGGTTTTGGCGGTATTTGGTAGAATACGCCATTAAGATGACAATCATATATATTTTTCAGAAGACTAATAATTTCAGATTTCCAGGAGCCCCTGGAAAATCAGGAGGCCTCGGGAACCCTGTTATATGTTAGAAAAGTTTAATTTGATAATTTACACCTAGAATTAGCGCTGGGCCTAGCGCATAGGTTGCAGTGGCCTAAGGTCGGCCTTGCCTGCATGTCAATTAGAGACTTAAACGGCACGAGGGAAGAAGGAGCACTTGTACGAATTTGTCCTAGCTTATGGAATAAGAACTGTGCCATTATCTTTCGGTCTTTCTAAGTATTACTGCTCACCTACTTTGAGCTACTAATACGTAAATATGCCTGTCACATTTGTATTACCTTATCATGTCTGACCGAATCAAAATATGCGTAATTTCTAGCTGCTGACGGTGTTACGGGTTCGATTCCCGAATTTATCCAAAAAAATATTTTTTAATTATGTTTTTTTAAATATTTTATAATATTTGAAGTGTAATACTGGAGGTATGTCTTTTTTTTGTAAATTATATTTTTAAAAATGTTTTTCAACATAAAAAAGGATTTTATCTGTAATTTTTTTTAATTGTAGTCTAAAATAAATGGGATATTTAAAAAAAAAAACACAATGTACTTAGCAGTAATTAAGGCATACATTTCGACCAATGCTGAGACCCAACCATACAAGGATATGGAGTGGTCAATACCTTCCATTAAGTCCATTACCTGTTTCAGCTGGAATTGGCACGCTTGTAAAGGCGGAGGCGTTCACGTGTGTGTGTGTGGGTGTCATTAATGTGTGCGTGTGTGTTCGAGCGTGTAAATTAACAGTAAAAGAATAACAAAATAATATAAATTTTTAAAAGAGTTTTTGAAACAAAAATATTTATAATATAAAATTAAATGAATAAATATTATTTTACAATAGAGGCGGAATGTAGTTAATAATTAAATATTTATCCTATTAATGATCTTTTTGCATCTTTATAGGTGAACTCTGTTATGTAATTGATTTAAATTCTGGGTTAAAAGCCTAAATTAGATCTTACAATGGCCCTGGTGATACCATACACCCCAATATATCCTCAAGCTCGGTTATATTCTGAATAGAGTTGGTGGCCATCATAAATATTACTCACTCTGTCCATCTGGAGGTGCGGTGGCTGAGCGGCATGGCGCCTGGTTTTCGAGCCGCGGTCCGGGGCTCGAATCCTGGTGAAGACTGGGATTTTTAATTTCGGGACGTTAGTTGGGGAAAACGGCGGTTGGTCGTTGTGCTGGCCACATGACACCCTCGTTTAGGCCTCGGAAACAGGTGACCATTACATCAACTGCTCTATAGACCACAAGGTCTGAGGGGAACTTTGCTTCACTTTACTGTCCATATGATAAAAAGCTTTCATTCTTAAATATTTTGCTGTTTTATGACAGCCTCGTTCTTAATTTAGCAGACGTTGGAGTAGAAAAAATAGAAATGTTGCTCAACTTGTGACAATTATTTTAGCGCTTTTGAGTTGAAAATATTGTAAAGGAACTTAGAACTTTCTACCAAAATGTTTATTTGAAAAGTTATTTTTATAACTAAATAAAAACTAAGCCCCAACTAAATTTGCTTAAATAAATTATAGGTAAGACTGGGATCCTGAGTATCGGGATTACTGGACCGCCCTAAGGTCCATCCAAAGTACGTAGGGGAAGCAAGGGTGGTTGGACGTTTTGTTGGCTACATGACGCCCTCGTTACCGCATTTCTTGATATTGCTCTCTCTTCTTTTCTGTTTTAGTGTATTTTATTACTTCTTTAAGATCAGGAGCAGATTATTGACCAATTTTTAGTGTGAAGTTAAGTTAATCCTGTGCACTCCCAGGGGAGCATAGGGCCGCAACCACACCTCTCCACCGAACTCGGTTCTGAGCAGCTTTCTTCATCTGCTCCCATGCCATTCCAGTACCCTCAGCTTCACTGATGACTGACCTCAACAGGGTCAACTTGGGTCTGCCCACTTTCCTCTTTCCTTGTGGGTTCCATTCAAGTGCCTGCCTTACAACATTGGTAGCTGGCTTTTGCAGGGTGTGTCCTATCCAGCTCCATTTTCGTTTTGTGATGTCTTGGGCTATGTGCTTTTGTCTAGTTCTCTCCCACAAATCGATAGTAGTTGTTTTTTCTGGCCAGCTAATTCCTAATATCCGGCGTAGGCATCTGTTAACAAAGGTCTGGAGCTTTTCCATATTTGTTTTAGTGACTCTCCAAGTTTCTGAACCGTATAGAAGGACAGACTTAACGTTTGTATTATAGATTCGTATCTTGTTGTGTAGAGATAATGCCTTAGAGCGCCAGATAGTTTGAAGAGTTGAAAAGTGTGAAGATCTCCTCTAATTCAGATTTTGAATGTTTATAACAGTAATCTTCAGTTTCATATCGATTCCTTCACAATTTCACCATTCTATACGTGAAGTTCAAGAAACACCAATTTTCATGTTAATAAAAAATGTTCATATAGTTTTCTAGCACCATTCGCTTTTTCCCTTGTATTTTGGGGAGGGAGGGGGGTATGACCCCTGTTTGGTTATTCCGGCCACATTTCATTTTGTTTAGGGTTCGAATTACCAAAATAATTAATTCAATATTTAAAGTCTCCCTCTTTATAATTTTTTTTTAAAATTCAGTACTGCAGAGATGACATTGCCAACAGCACATAAGACACTAACATACGTTTACGGTTTACACAACAGTTCACGTTAAAATTGTTCATAAACTGTCCAAACTTGACGATCACTGGGTTGTCCTTTGCTGTAGACAAACTCAGTTTTTGGGATTCTTTCGGATGGATCTGAAGGACCAATTATTTTCGATCATTGCTAATTGTAGATGATGTACAATTTGAATTCGTTGACTACTGAGTCCTGAGTAATCTCGATAGATTGTTATAATTTAAATGTACATAAAGGATAATTTATATGTCTGTTTAAGTGGTGTAAAATTAGGCCTATATATATACAGCAATATGCTTGTTATTTTATTGCTTTACTAATTAGCATATTGTTTTAATTAAGCTTACATTTTTATGCAAAATCATTATTTTCACATTGTACTTTTTCATAAAATCAGTAAAAGTAATATTTCATTTAAAAACAAAACATTCCCGGTATGAAAATCAACTAGTATTATTCCACCTGTCTGTCAATGATTAAATCTTTATAGAGTTATCGCTCCTTTGTAACTTCTGTTTTCAATGTTTAAAGGTTTACGTGAGATCGATGGCTATCCCAGGAGACCTGAAGCAATAATTAACTGTTTGGTCAGTAAGGGTCAAAAGATCGGACAGCACTGACTGTAAAATACGACTGATAGACAGGACCAATTCAGTGTGACACTTGATGGGGGCAGCCCCCAGTAAAGGTTTTTTTTTCCTGCCCCATACTACCATATTTAAACTACAGCTTTAAAAAGTATACAGATCTAACGAAGCCCGTATGCGTTCATGGTTTATAATACTAAACGTCAGTATACACTCTGTTATTTACAGGGGAGATGTCGTGGATAGATTTATCTGTCGATACAATGCAAGACCAGAGTCTTACTGGAGCCCTTGCACCAGAAACTATCTCTCTTTTGGTTTTACTCATGCTCCGTGGCATTGTGGTTTTAAGCAAACAACTATCAACAAATAGAGGTGCGGTGGCTGAGCGGTAAAACGCTTGGCTTCTGGACAGAAGGTCCCGGGTTCCAATCCTGGTGAAGACTCGGATTTTTAATTTAGGTTTCTTTGGGCGCCACCCAGCTCTAAGAGGTGCCTGACATTAGTTGGGCAAACGTAAAGGCGGTCGGTCGTTGTGCTGACCACATGAGACCCTCGTTGACCGTAGGACACAGAAACAGATGACCTTCACATCATCTGCACTATAGATCACAAGGTCTGAGAAGGTACTTCTAACTCACGTTCGGCAACATGACTGGAGTTTGAATCTTTAGGTCCTGAAACATATTATGAATGAAAATGACATGCAACATATAATCCTAGCCTCAACATATAATCCTAGCCTCAACATATAATCCTAGTCTCAACATATAATTCTAGCCTCAACATATAATCCTAGCCTCAACATATAATCCTAGCCTCAACATATAATCCTAGCCTCAACATATAATCCTAGCCTCAACATATAATCCTAGCCTCAACATATAATCCTAGTCTCAACATATAATCCTAGTCTCAACATATAATCCTAGCCTCAACATATAATCCTAGCCTCAACATATAATCCTAGCCTCACTAAGGTACGCTACTTTGATACGTGCTGTTACGTTACTCACGCTCTGCTATCTGGTTTTCAATGTGTTAATTGATTAAGTAGCTTTCTCGATAGGTGCTCTTTCAGTGATACATTTTTTTTCGAAACCCTACCTTTGCTGATTGGTGTAAGGGAACTCGGGGTGAGTTCTTTACTACATACATATGGCTCGATTAATCTAGGGTATGATTCTCGCATGTAGACCTTAACATGTGTAAATATTACAAAGTATCACTCAACGAAGGAGTATAAAATTAGTATTTATTTACAGCCCACATCAAGTACACATATAATATTGAATACGTAATCATCAATAACTGAAATACTAAAATGTGCCCATCTGACACACTACAGGGCGCTTAGACTAGATTCATTGAACAAAAGGCTATCAATGCCACACATAATATTACCCACAAATAGTCAGTTCTCATACATAACAATGAATAGAAATATAAGTTATAACATCTCCTTACGCTAGGCATAAAACTGGTAAACAAAACACAAGCACCCTACTCAGACCAGGTCAGCTCTTCAACTGCTAGACTGACCGCTAGAAACCTAATTGTCCCCCCTTGAAAATTCCTTGATAAAAACAATTCACACACCAACTAATAAAATAAACAAACACACACACAATCTCACATCTTACACACCCCCGCTCTTGACAATTGGTAGTTCTTAACTATCCTCGATTTATCCTTTTTATGTCCGTCTATGGAATCAACCAACTTCGCAACATCATTGTTACAACATCAACGGCATTATTCTCGTGATCTCTGCATGTGGTCACGTCTGGAGCATGGGTCACTATCCAGCTATCTCCAGGCATCTCGGTTCTGGGCGAGTCTCTCACATTGTCCCCGCGTCTTGCCAATCTCCTCGACATCTGCTTCCAAAATCGTGGCAGCATGTAATCCTCGGCCTTGGGGATTCAAGATGAGGCCTTGCGCCTTGTCCTGTTGGATGCAGGCTTGCGAAGGATGTGATCTATCCATCTACAGCGTCTCTGAAGGACATCTACTTCAATAGACTGCTATTTTTTCTTTGCCAGAGCTCCTCACTCGAGATCTTGTCTGGCCTGTGAATCATAATAATCTTCCAGTGAATCATAAGAATCTTCCAGTGAATCATAATAATCTTCCAGTGAATCATAAGAATCTTTTAGTGAATCATAAGAATCTTCCAATGAATCATAAGAATCTTCCAGTGAATCATAACACTCTTCCAGTGAATCATAAGACTCTTCCAGTGATTCATAAGAATCTTTTAGTGAATCATAAGACTCTTCCAGTGAATCATAAGACTCTTCCAGTGATTCATAAGAATCTTCCAGTGAATCATAATAATCTTCCAGTGAATCATAATAATCTTCCAGTGAATCATAAGAATCTTTTAGTGAATCATAAGAATCTTCCAATGTATCATAAGAATCTTCCAGTGAATCATAAGACTCTTCCAGTGATTCATAAGAATCTTCCAGTGAATCATAAGAATCTTCCAGTGAATCATAAGAATCTTCCAGTGAATCATAAGAATCTTTCAGTGAATCATAAGAATCTTCCAGTGAATCATAAGAATCTTCCAGTGAATCATAAGAATCTTTTAGTGAATCATAAGAATCTTCCAATGAATCATAAGAATCTTCCAGTGAATCATAAGAATCTTCTAGTGAATCATAAGACTCTTCCAGTGAATCATAAGAATCTTCCAGTGAATCATAAGACTCTTCCAGTGAATCTTTAGAATTTTCCAGTGAATCATAAGACTCTTCCAGTGAATCATAAGAATCTTCCAGTGAATCATAAGAATCTTCCAGTGAATCATAAGACTCTTGCAGTGAATCATAAGACTCTTCCAGTGAATCATAAGACTCTTCCAGTGAATCATAAGAATCTTCCAGTGAATCATAAGACTCTTGCAGTGAATCATAAGACTCTTGCAGTGAATCATAAGACTCTTCCAGTGAATCATAAGAATCTTCCAGTGAATCATAAGAATCTTCCAGTGAATCATAAGAATCTTCCAGTGAATCATAAGAATCTTCCAGTGAATCATAAGAATCTTCCAGTGAATCATAAGAATCTTCCAGTGAATCATAAGAATCTTCCAGTGAATCATAAGAATCTTCCAGTGTATCATAAGAATCTTCCAGTGAATCTTAAGAATTTTCCTCTTGCAGGTATTGATGAATACCTGATTTTTTTTTCATAGTTGTTTGGTGGATCTCCAGGTCTCTGCTCCAATATCCACGTGATGCTACCTTGTATCATCGTCGATAATCGCCAACTCATGACATTCACCGACCTGCTTTAGCTCGTTCATGAACGATCGAGCGTCCTCTGAGGACTGATATATTTACAGATGAACATTTGTTAGACGAGCTGAATTTCGCGATCATATGATGTGTAAAGAAAAAGAGATCCTTGCGCGATCAGGTATTTCCAGCATCTTTACAGCCCTCGGACAACGCCCACTTGCGCTGGCTTGGACATGTTCGCCGGATGGAGGACAAACGCATCCCGAAAGTCATCCTCTACGGAAAACTCGCGACTGGCTCAAGAAAAACTGGTCGCCCCCACCTCCGTTACATAGATGTAATAAAACGTGACCTCAAAACAGTGAACATCAATACTGACAACTGGGAAGACATAGCTCTAGACAGCACCAGATGGAGAGAGACAATGACCAAGAAAGCTATGGATAGCGAAAGTACATGGGCCTCAGCCCTGGAAGAAAAACGGACAATCCGAAAAATGGCCAGCTCCTCTACCACCGAAGCAAAAGCCATTTTAAGCTGCGATATTTGTGGACGGGAGTGTCTCTCCAAAATAGGGCTTCACAGCCACAAGAGGAAGTGTGCTCTGAGATGAACCATAGTCGTTCTATGACTGAAGGAGGCCAATGAATGATGTGACTCAATTTCTCCCATGGGTTAAAGAACTACAAATTGAGATGGATTCTTTGAGGCATCATTATTTTTTAAATCGGTTTCTACGAACTGCCATTTCATTTGACATATTAAATTATAACCTTTGTAAAAAAAAAAAAATCTTCGAAACCTTAAGCCACAGATAAACAACAAATAATGATGCGATCCATAGCTCAAAATTAAAACAGTCTCGTCTCACGGGACAGTAGGAATTGCATTTAATTATCTAAAAACATTTTAAATTTAAAATTGACACTAACAGCTTTTAGGGCATAATATTTGTGTTAATTGATATCTAGGGGACTCCCATTTCTATTTATAAAGCAAACTCACATGTCCGCCTACCTAAGCCTCGTGTCCAAAGAAAATAATGTCAGCATTAGGTCGATCAATCGTCTATGTATACCAGTTATAATACATTGCTCGTTACACTAATGTTAATGAACCAATTGAAGCGATTTTGTTGATGGAATATTGTATGTCAGGAAGAGTTGTGCCCATACACATGGGAAACTACTCTAATAATCAAGATGGATGATAAAACTTGTTTGTGTTTACCTGAGATTGTTCTTATGTCAAGTGTATTTATATTTGAGTGTCCATCGTAACATGGTGGCAGCGGTTTTCACATCTAATAAAGGTAAACGATAACCTAGAATAACTGGAGGAAAATATAAGAAATCAGTTGCTAAAATGGCAAACAGGCAATATGGCGGCCAATTGGAAAAGATTCAAAAGAGACTGGGGTAACCATGAAAAAGCCACGAAACTCACAACAGAGACAGAAGATATACGTGTAGCAACACTAATGACCATAATTGGAAGTGATGCAGCAGACGTGTTTGATTCAAACAGAAGATATCTAATCATGGAACCCTAAGTTATTTCGACCCGGAGAAAAAAGTAACGATTCAGGCGGACAGCAGTTAAAATGGCCTAGGAGCTGTACTACTACAAGATGACAAGCCCATAGAATACACATCAAAATCACTCACAGAGCCTCAGAAAAAGTGGGCTAAAATTGAAAAGGAACTCTTGGCTGTAGTAGTAGCTCTAGAAAAATTTGACCAGTACACGTACGGCAGAACAATAATAATACAGAATGATCATAAACCTTTGGAAAATATACTCAATAAACCCCTCAAATGTGCACCTAAAAGGCTTCAAAGCTTAATGATGAGTTTGTACCGATAAGATATTCAGTACCAGTATACCAAAGGAAACAGATTACAGATTGCTGACACGCTAAGCAGAGACCCTTTGCCAGAGCAGGAAGATTTTCCTGACACCTCTATCAAAACTGTAGGACTGGCCCTCCCAGATATAATGTTAGATAAAGTTAAAGATGCAGTCAAAGTAGACAATGAGATGCAGATGTTGAAACAGTACATACTGAACGGTTGGCCAGACAAGCATCATATTGTACCAGAACTCAAACAGTATTGGTCACTGGCAGATGTACTGACCTATGAAGATGGCCTTCTAATGAAAGGGGAGAGAATAATTATCCCAAGAGCATTAAGAAAAGAAGTTGAAACCAAACTACATGCAGCACATTTAGGGAATGATGCCATGATGAGAAGAGCAAGGGACGCAGTTTTCTGGCCGGGAATAGCGGCAAGAATAAAAGAAATAGCCAATGCATGCCAACCTTGTCAGCAAAGTAAACCTGCAAACCAGAAAGAAAGCCTAATACAGCATTGTGAGGGTTCAAATCCCTGAGATAAAGTTGGAATAGATTTATTTCAAATATTTGACCAACAATACCTTGCCATAGTTGACTACTATTCAAATTTTATTGAAGTAGAACATCTGCACACGACAACAAGTCAAGTTGTTATAAGAAAAAATTTGTTTGCCAGATATGGAGTCCCCAAAGTGTGCATTAGTGATTTTGGACCTCAGTTTTCATCTGCCGATTTCACCGCATTTATGAAAGCATGGGGTGTCCATCACTTAAAATCCTCACCAGGACATCATCAGTCAAACGGCAAGGCAGAGGCAGCAGTGAAAATATTAAAGAATCTGATTAAAAAATCCAAAGAAAGCAAATCAGATGCCTATGAAACCCTATTAGAGTTTAGAAATACACCCAGGCAAGATACCAACCTAAGTCCGGCTCAGATGCTCTTTGGAAGGGCAACAAGAACGCTATTGCCTAGAAGAGAGCATCCGGCAAGAGTGTCACAACAAGAAGCCACAGCCAAAAGAGAGAAGCGACAACCAAGCGTCAGAAGACACTATGACAAAACAGCACGTGACATGAAGTTTATAAACGTCAGACAGAAGGTCTTCTACCAATCACCCAATGATCCGACCTGGAGACAAGGAAAAGTATGTCGGAAAGTCAATGAACGTGCTTACATTATAGAAGGTGACAATGGTTTTAATTACCAACGAAACAGAAGACACCTAAGACCAGACACCTCTAACAACTTAGACTTTTCTCCAGAGAAAGTAAAAGTATTGACATTTTCCCAGACGCAGAGAATGAGCGTATTAACGGTCCACCCAACGCCCAAAACACTCACCAGTACTCTCTGCGTCCTAGGGCCACTCTCCAGAAACCGTCGAGATATGGAGACTATGTTTAAGAACTGTACATATTTACTGTTGTAAATAGTTTTGTTTATTTGCGAATATTTTTTTTTAATTTGAAACATATTTACTGTTGTAAATAGTGTTGTCGATTGGATTGTAATATTTGTATTTCTTTTTGGGGGGGGGGGGGGAGAAGGAGGGATGTTGATGGAATATTGTATGTCAAGAAGAGTTGTGCCCATGCACAGGGGAAACTACTCTAATAATCAAGATGGATGATTAAACTTGTTTGTATTTACCTGAGATTGTTCTTATGTCAAGTGTATTTATATTTGAGTGTCCATCGTAACAGATTTATTTTTCAAACACAAGTAATTATATCCTACATACTACACGGTTCTCTAAAACACGTTTAATGTATATATACATTTGAAACAAAAAACTTCTGTACAGGCCTATGTATAAAATATTGATTGTTTGAAAAGTGGGTGAAAGAATCGTTCACATTTTAGTTTGGTTTTTAAATATGCAGTTGATATTGAGATCTATACTTCACTCTTAGTTTCTTAAGAAAAGTTAATTTAGACTTGACTTGTTTTCTTAAGAAATGTAGATCTACCAGAAAAAATGTTATATCGCTACAATTTAGAGAATACAGATTTAATTCTATCTAGTGTATGTGTTAAGTGTCTTTGTTCGTGACATATTTTCAACAGCTGTTTCGACAGTGTAATGTTATTATGTTTGACTATTTGTCTCGTAAAAAATAATAAGGCTTGACATCGAGTTTGAAGATTAATGAGGAATGCAGCCCAGTATAAATCGACCTAAAGAACGTTTGGTGTTGTTTTTTTCGCTTCTTTTAGAGCAGCGGTTCTCAACCTTTTAAACTCGGCGACCCCTTTTTACAATCCCCCACTCTGCCGCGACACCCCCCCCCCCACACACACATACAGCAATAGAAGAGTAGACAATACTAATCCATATTTTCGATGGTCTTAGGCGACCCCTGGCAAACGGTAAATCGACCCCCAAGGGGGTCGCGAGCCACAGGTTGAGAACCCCTGTTTTAGAGGCACTAGAGTTTCTTTTTTTTGTTGTTGTTTGTCTGTTATGTTTTCATAATTTAATTACTTTCCGCTCATTAAGCTGCTCGCTACTTAACAATGAATGTTTACATCGTGGACTTTCTGGTCTGACTCTTAACCTCAGGGGCGGACTGGCTATATGGGCATTCGTCCGGTGTGCCGGTACCCAAATGGGCCGGTAGGGCCACCGAAATGGCCTGATCGAAGTCACTATGGTACATTTCAATTTGTTAAAGGTTTTATAATATTCTTATGATGTTATTATTATTATTTTTATAAAAGGCCCTTTGAACGTCGTGTTTAAAAAAAAATCTTTCACAGACATTGCAGTGTAATACTATTTAATCTAACACATTTTTCGAAAATAAAATGTAGAATGTAGACAGTGCTACTAGTAGACTTCATCTTTTTAGGGCCTACATAAATGCTGATTTAAAAAGACGCTATATTACTTATTAAGATATAGAGTTCACTGTATGCATGCATATCGATACATTATCAAACTTAACAATGATTTTTAAAGGACGGATAAACCTAGACATGGATGCCCATCACATGATAGAAAATTTGTGGGCCGAATTTTATAGAAATGCCCGGGCCGATTTTGACACCCAGTCTGCCTCTGCTTAACCTACAGAGCTAAAACTTGTATGGAATGGTGTGTTCTGCTTTCAGTAATAAACTGTGTTGTTTACTGATAGAGCTAACAATGTAACTCTTTGATTGTGGGGGTGGTAGAGACAAAAAAAGAAAAGACAGAGAAATTCAGAAGGTGAAAAGAGACAGAGAAGAGGAGAAAGAATGAAAAAAAAAAGAGATAGAAGGACAAAAAGAAAAAGAGATAGACTGAAGGAGAAGGGAAAAAAAGAAATAATTTTCTATAGTCTTTATTTTTTTTTTATATTTTTTTTTCAGTGTCCTCGCTAAATGTATGTCTGTTCATCGTTATGACGTCATCACTATGTGAGCTCTGTTCCTCGGCGGACAAGGGGACGAAATCTCCCGTCACTCCTAAATTGGTAAGTTTTTGGCGGAGAGAAAAAAAATACAAAGTTTAAAACGGACTCGGCGCGGGTGCTAAACGTCATAAAATAAAGCAGATAGTCAATCATTGTAGACGTTTTGGGCTTCAAGCCTCTTTTTTTTGGTTATTCCGGCTTCATACCGTTTTGTTTAAGTGGACACTTACCGCCGTTATTGAATATCTCCAATTACAATACAATTAAACCTCATTGTGTTACCTTCTGAAGGCTCAATCTAAAGAAAACTCGTAAAAAAGCGTCATCAATACTTTTGCTATAAAAAAAAATGTTCATCTTTTTGAACTGCAGGCATAAAAAATGGTATGTCGCCGTAATAATGACAGTAATAAATATTCAACCCAAGGCGACCAACAAGCCCAACCGTGTTAAAAAACAAACAAGAAATACAAATTCAATTTTCGTCCGGGAAACCCAATCTTTTTGGAATTCGTCTCAAAGGTAGGCCGGACAAATAGGGTAGTGAGAGGACGTCATTTACATATTTCTAAAAGTCGTAATAAAAACGATGTTGAAGAATTCCATAGAGACATAGTCATGTAACAAAAATTGCGCAGAATTCAGTAGTAACAAGCAATAGAAAAAAAGATACTTTAAAAAAACAAAGCTTATTTAAGGGGGAAGAACCACTCATTACTGCCATTTATCTGAAAATTAAATTAAAATTAAATTCTGTTCTATAAAACAAAATTAATTAACTAGTACTAATGATTAATTAACTGGTTAATTTTTGTATTATCATCAACTATGAATAATTATGAAAAATTTCTACTTGATCCGAGACTGGGCAGTGGGAGACAAAATGTGTCAAAACGTAATAAGGGGATTAAATCCATACATACATCCACATCTCTCACAAAGAAGCATTTATTCCCCTTATTTCGATATCAAAGAAAATAATGAATTCCCAACAATTAATTAACTAATTGTTGTTGTTTTTTACTCATTCATGTCTTGTTCAATAAATAATTGTGCAAAGTTTTTAATTTATCCTAGAATGGGAAATGGGAGAAAATACATGTTCAAGCTCTTTACCAGACAGACAGACAGACAGACTTGATATAAGCTTTGTAATAAGAGGACGGGAATGCAGGGGGAGTCGTAGAGACTGAGAAGTAAAGCGATTGGCTTTTGAACCAACTGTCATAGGTTCAAATCTCGCTAAAGCCTTATATTTTTGAATTTCGGTATTTTTAGGACGCCCCTGAGTTCACCCAGCTCAAAGTACCAGGCATTAGTTGGGTAAACTAAAGGCTGTTGGTCATTGTAATGACTAAATAATACCCTCGTACACACAGTCGGCCATAGAAACAAATGACCTTTAAATCATCTGCCCATCTGCCTGGGATGGCTGCCTGGTCGTGCGGTTTGTGCGCTGGACTGTCGTTCGGATTTATTGACGGTTGAGGGTTCAAACCCTGCCCGCTCCCATCCCCCGTCGTCCTGCGGGAGGTTTGGACTAGGAAGTAAACTATCTTCAACTCTGAAGGAACATCCGAAATATGTAAAACATTTTTACAAACATCTGCACACTTTGTTTAGGCACCGTGTTGATAGGGCCTTTTAAGTCCACATACATAATCCAATATTAAAACTTAATATCTCCTTTTTGAAACAAAATTATCTGACTTTTTATTAACAAATAACTATAGCTTTTAATCTTAGTGTGGAAACTTTGACACTAGTTTGGTTACGATGTCAAATCATTTTTACAAAGCTTACATTAACTCAGACCATCTCATAGAAAAATCCTCCACTTCCCTTTCTTGGATAAAGTTGAAACTTTACACAATTATTTCTTGTCAATGATAACACATGAATTAATAAAACAAAAACAATTAGTTAATTAATCAGTGGTAATAAATTAATGTTGTTTTATAAAGGAAAGGGGAAACCAATTTTGCAGTATTGTGAAAGATGTCAGTAATTTAGCGCTTCTTTTTGTATTTTGTTGAAATGTGTCTCGCTTCCCTTCAAATCGAGTGACCTCCCCATTTCATATTTAAACGTTATATACGTGTCTGTTCCTCTCCTATTTTATACTCTTCACTGCGTCACTCCGTCTGAAAATCACACGATTCAGTAGCTACATACACACCAAGCGACAAACTTGAATTCAGTTTTAAACATCTTAAAATTAGACTAACTCTATTAAAAAGCTTATATCCACTCACTCTGTCTGTCTGTCTGTCTGTCTGTTTAAAAGTGTGTACACTTTATTTCTCCCGCACCCATTCTCGAATCAAGTTGAAACTTTTGCAGAATTATTCCTTGGCATGGACAAGACATGAATTAATCAACAAAATTAAACGATTAGTGAAATTATTACTGGTAATTAATTGTTTTGTTTAATGCCAACTAGGGAAATTAATCCTTCAGTATGTACACATACGGCTTAATATTTAGGGTTTCGTCCCCCTTCGTGATAAAACACTAAATTTCTCCCACACCCATTCCCGGATCAAGTTGAAACTTAAAAGAATTATGTATTGTACCTAAAAAAAATACACGAATCAATTAAAAAATAAAATAATTCAATTAATTAGTGGTGATTAATATTTGTTTGATGTAGAATAAGGGAAAAAAACTTCTCAATATTGAGAGATATAGTTGTAAGTGCGTAATTCTTTCCCTTAGAAAAGTTTTTCAAAAGAGTTTTTTTTTTTTATATATTTTGTTTGCTTTAAATGAGATTGGACCAAAGCGCTCTGAGCATACTATAAGCATGAAAGTAGCGCTATATAAAAGCTATAATAATTTTTAAAAAGTGCAAGATTGGAAGACTGAGTAGTTTTTTTTTAAAAAGTCACTTTCAGAACATGTCTGACTGGATACTGTTCTAGAGTTCAGTTCTTACCATTACTTGGGCTTGTCCAATCTATTGTCTCAATAAGGACACTGGCTGACCTAGCCTGTCCATTTAAACCCTTAGACTTGCTCCTGCTTAATTCATAGCCTCGTTCCTACCCCAGCGTTACAAAAGATTGACACCCCCCCCTGCCCACCGTCTTGCATGTTCCGGGGGCGAGTCAGCCTTCATAAAGTAAAAAACAAACTTTTTTTTTTCTTTTTACTTTGCGCCAGAATTATCCATCTTGTGGGAGGACTTGCTTTGTGGAAGAAGAAAAAAAAAGAAGAAGAAGACGTCTATTTATAACTCAGGACTGAACGTTCGACTTTGGATACAAAGGAGGGGCAAATAACTCTAGTCTTTGATTGACTGGTCACGCCTGGCAATCAGATCGGAAGAATTTCTCAATAAGTTTTGAGGGGGAAAAGAGAGGTGTGGGGGGGGGGGGGGGCGGACTAAAGAATGGCTCAAGAAAAAAAAAACTTGATCTAAATGTGATTTCAAAAAAAAAAAAACAACACTGTCACATTTTGAAATGGAGACAAATAAAAAATAAAATAATGAAGGTGTCACAGTTGATGATGATGAGACATCTTCAAGATAGTCGAGGAAACAGACAAAATATTAAAACAATTTAAAAAAAAAACATTTATAAGGGGAACAATTGTATAATTATTGCTAAAGCTCTCAATACTGCAAGATTTGTCTCCTTTTTGTTCTAAATAAAACAAATTTAATTACTACTAATTAATTAACTAGTGATAATCTATTTTATTGATTCGTGAGATTTTTTGAGGGCAATGAGCAATTGCGCAAAGTTTCAAATTAATCCGAGAAGTGGGAAAGTGGCGTGTACAGAATTTGTATCAGACAAACAGAATGAGTTGATATAAGCTTTGAAAAAGGGAATGCATTAGGTCTAAATTACTATGGGAAGTGTGACTTAGTTACGAGGTCACTGTAAATAGTGTGAGAGTGTACCTAGTATTAGGTCTAGACTAATGGATCGTGTGAACGGTTAGATTGAACAAAATATGTTCTATAAAATGATGGAGTATTACATAGATATACATTTAGATGTATCCAGTAAATTGATGGATCAATTCATTTATAAGTCAAGATGTGTACAGTAAAGTGATGGATTATTAGGCCTACATGAAAATAAAGCTATATATGTCTAGTGCATTGATGGATTATTAACACATCTAGATGTGTCGAATGAGTTGATTGATCAATGCATTAAATTATTAAATGAGGTACTGGTAGAAACTGCTGATAAACCTTTTTTTTTCCATTTTCAGTTCAAACTAATGGGTAGCCTTCACGCACAAGGTAAGTGTCACCAAACTGTAGCAAATGAATTCTTCTACATCATTCTGTCTGTTAATGTTGACATCTTTCACATCATTCTGGCTGTTAGTGTTGACATCTTTCACATCATTCTGGCTGTTAGTGTTGACATCTTTCACACCATTCTGAATGTGGGAGTTGACATCTTTCACATCATTCTGGCTGTTAGTGTTGACATCTTTCACATCATTCTGGCTGTTAGTGTTGACATCTTTCACATCATTCTGGCTGTTAGTGTTGACATCTTTCACATCAATCTGGCTGTTAGTGTTGACATCTTTCACATCATTCTGAATGTGGGAGTTGACATCTTTCACATCATTCTGAATGTGGGAGTTGACATCTTTCACATCATTCTGAATGTGGAAGTTGACATCTTTCACATCATTCTGAATGTGGGAGTTGACATCTTTCACATCTTTTTGGCTGTTAGTGACATCATTCGGATAGACACCATTCTCGCTGTTAGTGGCAACATCTTTCACACCAATCTTACTGTTTGTGCGGATAGCATTCACATCATTCTGTCTTTTAGTGATGACATCTTTCACATCATTCTGGATTATATCTTAGAGGCTCTTTAAATCAAAAGGCAATGCTACAACGATGGTGCGTTCGAAACTAGTGCACATGTGTGTGTCTGTTGTTTACCAACGCACCACTATCCAGAGATGGTGTGCATCAGAGTATATCTTTATCCGAAGAGCGGTTTGCGTCCTTTACAACAGAGAGGACGCATTAGTATGTGTATGTGTACTAGAGATGGGAAACGAACCGAACCCGAACCGAACGAACCGAACTCGAACCTCACTTATGACCGAACCGAACCGAACCGAACCCGAACTTTGAAACTGCTTGGTACGAACCGAACCGAACGAACCCTCCTTTTCTTAACCGAACTAATTTTGCAATTTGTACATCCTTTTTTAAAAAATATTTTTGGTTTAAAAATATATAAAAAATTACTTAAATATTTTATTTAAATTCTAGAGATTCCATTATACTTTGAAAACTTGGGAGGGGGGGGGGGTATTTTGAAAACTTTAAAAAGAAAAAAAAAAAAAGCGGCGCGCTAAGATTCCCATGGGTTTTTCCGTACGTTCCGACTTCCCCCTGGCCTTGAATTTTCGCGGGCTGTTTGCATTATTGGTTTTGAGTTGAATAGGCGCGCTCTAATTAGATCTAGATCTAGACTCTAGTACCTAGTAAGTACAAAGTCAACATTAAAATATTGTCACTTTTATCTGAGATGGCTGTTAGTTGAGAGTAGAATAGTTTTTGCCGATTAGAGAGTGCAGATATCTACAATAAGTTCATTTGTGTTCCAGTTTAAGATAAATTTTAATTATCTTCTATTAATTAAGTGATTTATTTTTACAAAATTGTGAAGTATTCCATACTGGTGGCGTAGCAAGGGTAGGGGAGGAGGGGGAGAAATGTAAAATCCCCCCGGACCCCCACTTGAGGGGGGCCCCAAATGAGTGTTTTTTACAATAAATATTCAATATTACGCAAAATGCAGGGGTCCCCAAAGAAGTCCAGCCCCTACCGGGCCCCCAAATGATGAAAAATTCCTAGCTACGTCCCTGAATATTTTTACTATTATTGTGTTTTGCATTATTGATGATCAGTATTTTTAATGCAGCGTTTCTCAAACTTTGGGTCCTCCCCCGTGGGTGGGGATGGCGAGTACCTTGAATTGGGGGATGGGGAGACGCAACTTCCTGTCAAAAAGGGGTGTCATAGAGTGTGTGTGTGTGTGTTTCCTGGTGGCGATAAGAAGAGGTTAAGCGATTGATTGGTGTTTATGCATTGAGGATGATGGAATTAACGTAATGCAAATGTCAAACGGCAGACAATCTTGAGACATGAAAGAGTAAAGACGTTGTTTTGTGGTGACCTAGATTTCGTTTAAATATCAGTATTATGACAGTATATTTCATTAATATTACATCTCTATCTCAAGTATGTGAATATTGTAATAAAAGGCTATATTGAGTTGTTCACATAAGAACTTTATTTTAAAGTTTATTAAGTTTATATATTATTATAAGGCTTGTCTTCGAATTCCGATGATTAGTGAGGAATGCAGTTTTTCCCATGGCTGCGCAGTCCCAGCTGTGACCTACATATTTTGCCACATCCAGGGCAAGCATAACCACTGTCCGCAGGTGGTCGATTTAGTTTTTCTTTTCGCGTCTGCGTTTGTCCTCGGCAGCGGATTTTCTTTTGGTCTCAAATGTGTAACCCACGGCCTTCGGGAGTGAACTCTAACTGACTCGTTCTGAGGCCGCATGCAACCAGGTGCTCTCTTCTATGACAGCTAAGCAAAGTTTACGCCTGAGCTGGTCTTTAAAATATATTAAGTAGGAGATGTCATTTTATCTTCTGATAAGACCTTGTCAACTGTAGACTGCTTTTTGCGAGGCGCGTATGCACAATATGGGTCAAAACGTTTTGAAGTAAACATTTTAAAACATCTCCTCTATTGAGATTCTTCTGCATTTTTTTATCTCAGAATAGTCGAATTTCTTCCGTATATTGCAATTTATTATAGTGACGACTTATGTGTGAAAAAAAATCCTCGATAGAGACGTCTTTACACGAAGAATATTTGTTTAAAAAGATCACGCCCATTATAGAAGTACGTGCGCAATATGTAGGCCTACCTAGAATGTCTCTTGCATAATTCTATTGGCCAGGTCTGCCTCTTTATTATTAGATTTAATACGGCCCTCGACTTTTTTTTTATTATGCGTTATGAAAGAAAACACATCAATATTAGCCTTTTAAAAAAACTCTCTCTTCTTACTAAGAGAAAAAGGTTAGAATACGTTTAGCGCCTAGTCACGCCCAGAATTAACCACTTGCCGACTTGAGCGAAAACCTGCCACATCTTCATTTCTATCTCCATTAAGAAATTTTTACAACGCTTTAAATGTATGTAGGCAACATTATTTTGGCAAATGTATTGCCCATAGCCTATTATATATTGCAAAGTATTTGTTTTATGTAAAAATTAAAATGAAAGTGTTTTAACTGATAAATTGTATTAAACCGTATAACTTAATTTTGCTATTACATAATTTCATAACATCGAACCGAGCCGAACCCGAACTTTAGACCTGACCGAACCGAACCCGAACTATACTCGTCATCGAACCGAACCGAACTCGAACTTAAATCTGACCGAACCGAACCGAACCCGAACTTTAAAAGTTGGGTTCGATTCCCATCTCTAATGTGTACATCCCTACCTAGATAGGGAAATCGAATTACAGAAGACAATGTCTTCGTCTATGTCACTGTTTGCTGTTTGTTTCTTTTACCTCCATACAACAGAGAGGACGCATTTGTATGTGTATGTGTACATCCCTACCTAGATAGGGAAATCGAATCACAGAAGACAATGTCTTCGTCTATGTCACAGGCGCAAAAAATGTAGGTCACAGTAGGGTCTTCATACTCATATTTACAGCTGCATTCTTTCTAATCTTGAAGGTTATCTTTACGTAATTTATTAAAGTATGCTACATGAGTGCAGAGTTTTGCCTAGGGACACAACAAGTTCATAACTTCAGATACCTCGTGTAAATAGCGGATTAACAAGTACAGAAAAAAAATCAAACGCTACGCATAAAAATATAGTTCGGTCATGTCCAACCTTAGTGTTCATCCACAAGCAGACTTGAACCTTTTCTGTGTCATCTAAATAATTCGGTTTTAGTTCATTCCTTGTCTGGTTATCGATATTTATAGTCTAATTAACGAGATGAAAAAAAAAATCAAATCTAATTAAAATACATCGCCCTTATTTCTGTTATTAATTAACACTCTCATGTAAAAATAATAATAATAATAGGCCTAACCGTTGCTTGTAAACGGCGGTTTGAATTTATTTTCTGTACCAGGAACTATTTTTTTAACAAAGCTTCTATCAACTCACTCTGTCTGTCTAGTTGGAATCTTGTACACGTTATTTCTCGCACTTCCCATTCTCGGATTAAGTTGAAAATTTGCACGATTATTCATAGCCCCTAGCAAAACATGAAAGAATCGAAATATTGACCAATTAGTCATAATTAATTGATTTCGCTTTGTATAGACAGTACTAGCTAAGGGATGATACGCCTTGCGTAGAGAATTAGGTCGCCTGCTAAGATTTTGAAGCTAAAATAAGATAACTGTAAAACCTTCTATTTTGATGAGTAATTGACGGGCTAAGTGGCTAATGTGTTTACATGAGAAGCCTTGATCTCACGGGTTCGAGTTCAAATTGAACATTATTTTTTTTATAACTTGCTTTTTAAAAAGCCATCATGGAAACTCTCAAATATCCCCTTCTTCACGCCTCTCCCCCATACACACAATTGACTGGATCAGTGTGCATTCTAAAGCATGAAATTGCGCTAAACAAAAACCATTTTTCAAAATATCTCCATAGACTTAGTATTGTTAGTCTAGATCTATCACCAATTAAATAAAATATTATTTCAAAATAATTGATACAATGGACCTCATTCACCAATCGTAAACAAACAACATTAAGCCACGTGATAATATTGATAAAGTAATGAAAAAAAACGTATCACGTGACAGCCTTTATGGATTACGTAATTTGTATAGAAGAGAGAGAATCACGTGACAAAGTGTTGTTTGTTTACGATTGGTGAATGAGGTCCATTATACTTTTTTTTAGCGCTACTTTCATGCTCATAGCATGCTCAGAGCGCTTTGATCCAATCTCATTTGTGGACCAGTGGGGGGGAGGGGTTAACTAGGAGTTGGTTTTCCGTGCTGCCTTTAGGCGCTCAGTAAACGCAACACTGCCCGAGTCGGGTATCGAACCTCGAGCCACCTTCTAGGTAGCCAAGACAAGCCAAGTTCAAGCGCACTTAGCCTCTCGACAACGCTTCCCACAATACTTATACTTAATATAAGCCTCGTTGTTTTTTTAAAGTACTTTTATATTTAACTTGCTAGTACTTTTATGTAAGATTTATAGTTTACGGCTAGATTTACGTTAGAGAAGTTCAGAACATATTTAGGTCAGGGCGTTCATGTCCAAATCATGATAGAAGAGTTTCACGATAAACTGAGCAATGTCAAGGACGCTTAATGGTACGTCAATGTTGCCAACTCAATAAAAAGCTACAAATTGAAAGCATAAAAAAAATTGCTAAACAGTGCCCGAAAATTAGCATTCAAACTTTTTCGAAAACATTGCTTTTCAACACTGCATTATTCTAAACACCGGATATACCAAACAAAAAAAAAAAAGCTGACTTTCTGTGGGTTTGCCTCCAAATTTGCTTCAAAACCTCCAATGCCTACACAATTCGATTCATTAAAAGAGTGGAGAGATTTTTGTTATAGGCCCTTATTATAATTGAATAGCAGTTTGGAAACAATCAATTCCAGTGTTCTGATTGTATGCCCGGTGAACCTGTTTGAAAACACAGACGATTTATTTCATTCGCAATGTATGAAAATGACCCCGGATCCCCAATGCATACACATTTCGATTCATTACCAGAGTGGAAAGATTTTTCTTATAGGCCCTTATTATAATTAAATGCGTTGAGCTGTCGTTGCTAATGTCCCTCGATTTGCGCCTGTCATGAATTTTCAAATATACCTGTGTACATTGTACACCATAATTGTACTAAAATGTATCCCCATGTTACATTCTCTATTTTTGTACTCACCTGTAATATTACAACAAAAATAATAAGGCGTGTCTTCAAGTTCGAAGATTTAGAAAAGGAATCGAATTGTACATGACTATGCAGTCCTAGTTTTGATCTACTTATTTTGCCACATCCAGCGCAGGCATAGCCGTTGTCTGCCGGTGGTCGGTTAAGATTACAATTAGGCAGTAGATTTCCTTTGAATCTCAAAAGTGTATGCCGCAGCCTCTAAGAAAAGCTGTCTCGTTCGGAAGCCGCCTGTTGCCAGGTGCTTTCTTCTATGTCAGTTAAGGCAAGTTGGTGCCTAGGCTGGTCTTTAAAGCGTTTTCTCGGGACGCTTACCACCATTCAGCTCACCAAAAGGATTTCCTCTGGCATAGTTTCGTCCCCTATACGGGATATGCGCCCTGCCCAGCGTAGCTTCCGAGCAGTAAACAGTGCCTCTACGCCAGGGGTTCTCACCCTGTGGGTCCCGACCCCTTTGGGGGTCGGTTGACCATTTGCCAGGGGGTCGCCTAAGACCATCGAAAATATGGATTGTTATTGTCTACACTACAATTCTGTATTTGTGTATGGGGGGGGGGGGTCGCGGCAGAGTGGAGGATTGTAAAAAGGGGTCGCCGAGCTGAAAAGGTTGAGAACCGCTGCTCTACTCTGTCCATACCAGCATTGGCAAGAACATCCTTACAGTGAAGTCTTGCTCTGATAGAGCGCAAACATCTTTGGTGAAAGCGTTCAACCGAGACCAGTCGCTTTAGAAGGCCTGCACACTGACCTGTCACAGGGCTGTATGACGTGGCAACGAGATATGGGTCCAAACTGCCCACAGGTTGTCACGTTGAAGATCGGTGTTGAGGCGTTCTATACCGTATGGTCTTGGTTCAAGCCTTAGTACTCACCTGTAACACGTAGGCCTATAATTTAAATTTTACAGTGTTTGGTGCATTCGGTCGCTATGTAACTGTAAGTGTGTAGTACTAGAGCATAGTACTTATATGCAAATCTCGTGTGTTACATACTGGGGGGAAAATATGTACATCAGACCATATTTAAGGTATGAACAATTTATAACGAGTTTATACATTTTGAATTTTTATAAATGACCTCATAATAACTGCGGATTTTTACGTTGAGGCGAGGGGAGCTAATCTAGCTTCACTTCAACGGACGACAGTAGTGACAGTGTAAGCTGAATTAGTTCCCTTTATACATCGTCGTCAGAGTCTTAGTGAACACAACATGAAAAACAGGACGAGATTATAGAAACAATAGATAACTATACAGCCTTCAATATTCGTAAGCTTTCTACTAGCAGAGTGGTTACCGCGTTGGCTTGAGTAGCCTGAGAAGGCTTTAGCCATCACTTCGAATTCAGGTCGTTGCCCCTTTTTTTTTTATAAATGCTGTTTTATTGTAAGTCTAGATCGATTACAAATTTAATTGCATGACTGATCCAAACTAATTGATACAACTATGCTTAACATAAGTGTTGTTTTTTTTTTTGTTTTTTTTTAAGTATTGCTTATGTATTTCTTGTTTTATATTTGTCTTGTTTAGCTCTGCAGATTTACATTTTCTAAGCTCCTCCGTTGATAGCAAAAATAATTTTAAAATAAAGGAATTAATAGACGTTCATTCAGTGGCGTCACTAGGGTCGGTGTCACCCGGTGCGGCCCGCACCCCCCTAGTGACGTCACTGCGTTCAGTCTAACTTAAAGCCTATTTAAAAGCGAATGGGCAACTAATTAAAAAAATGAGATCTGGTACGTAGTGAGGTTGTTTCTTACTATAGATAAATTCTTATTTTTTTTTTTTTTTTTAATAAAAAACTAGTTTGTTTTAGTGTGTTTTTTTTCAGGATGTTCCTTGAATTTTGGTATTTACTTTATTAATGGATCGATCCCCTGCTACTGTTTGGAAAACAGACCACTTTGTAAAATATACTTTTTGGTGTGTCTGTGTGTGTGTGTGTGGGTTCATAGAACGCATATTTTTAGAAGCTATCAAATGTAGCAATGATCTTGATTATACTAGATCTGGATTTTGGTTATAAAGTGAAGTTTTAACTAATTGTCAAAAAACAACAAATTTCATTAATGCAGATCTTGTGGTCGAGAGGCTAAGTACGCTTGAACTTGGCTTGGCTATTTATAAAAGAGGCTCGGTGTTCGACACCCGACTCGAAAACCTTTCTCCAAGATACCCCTTTCCCCCACTGGTCCACAAATGTGATTGGACCATAGCGCTCTGAGTATGCTATAAGCATTAAAGTAGCACTGAATAAAAAAGCTATAATAATAATAATTTTGTTGCCTTAGTGACGTGCGATTTAGAGTCCTTGACATTGCTTAGTTTGTCGTGAAGATCTCCAATAGACCGTACACACATGTTAATATTGAAATGATACATAGAAATAAAGTATTGTGAAAAGTATTGTTAAAAATAATTTACAAATTGTGTTGTTTTTTTTATAACTTGTTAAATTCGATAATCTCTTGAATGTCCATTAATAAGATTTCTTGTCATGTATTTGTCTTGAGGAGGTTGTCAACTTTTTTTTTTTGTTGTTATTTTATCAGTAGTTGACTCGTTGCGTGACCAGTTGGAAATAACATGTCATAAGAAGAATTGGCTGAAGAGATGGAACAGTTGGCATGGTATCTAGAGTTTTTTTTTTTTTCATGTCCAAATCTCAGCAGCGTCACAGTCAATCACTGATGATGTAATGCGTCACGCAACGCACTAAATATAGAAAGTGGATCAGTCCTTGTCTTGGCTTAAGTCCTTCACAGGAGCTGTATCTGATGGAGAGAGAGCATCCTTGCCGATTTGAGATAAGACTAACTATAAGCCAATATATACCCCACTATGTCTGATTGCTAATAGGTTCATGAATATTTATGCAATGTCTCGATGTCCGAGAACTTTTTAGTCTTTTCTTAATGTGATGATTGTATTAGTTAGATATGTATAGCCGGGTGATAGAAGCTAGGTTTTAAGTCAGGAGGAATTCTTATGTATTTTGTTTTTCTATAGAGGGAAGTTACAGCCTTTGGATCAGTGTTATTGTCGCTAGAGACCCAAACTTTTGGTTTGACAAATTCATTTAGTTTAATTGTATATATATATAATATAATACACGTTTTTTTTTCCCGAAATATTCAATACTTAACTATGTCAAATTATTATTCATTATTTCTTTTTTCCTTTTTTTTTTTTACAACTGTAGTCCCATCTCTTATTTTATTTTATTTCCTTTGCAATATGAAAAATAAACAAAACAAAAAGTTTCATTTCAAACTAGATATAATTTTAGAAATACACTTTGCGCAGATAGTTTTTTACTTTGACACATGAAATTACAAAAGAAGGTCCATTGATTTCATTATATATTAAAATTAACATTCAAATTTGTGTTTCAAAAGCATTTTTTTACATAAATTAGTTCCTTATATCTGTGATTACAGATTTCCTGAGGAACATTCTTTCATTAGACAATACCGTAATGTTAGACAAAAACGTTACCAAAAATTATCTCGTTTAATTGTTTACAAAACATATATTATATATATACTTTTAATAATCGTAATAAAAAATAATACATTTTAATATCCGTGAAGAAATTTGTTTTACAATTGTGCATTACACAAAACAACACATAATTGGAGCAAACAACTAGTACGATAGTACATGAGAGATACATTAATACCCCCAGTTTCTCTCGAACGTTACATGTGAAATTTGCAACAGAGGCTTATTTATAAAGGCAGTAATTATTACTATTATTATTATTATTATTTGAGACGCATGCCATTAGGAACCATTTTGTAGGTAGTGGCGTGCTTTATTCAATACCACTTCCGGCAATGACAACCTTGCGGTTCTATTCTCCTATATGAAACTCAATGCCCTCTCTATACTGTAACAATGGTGCCCTTCTTGTTTCGCAAGTCTTACAGTTCCGTGGAGCATGTAAAGTTTGTGTTTGTGCAATCTCTTTATGGACGCTGAGTGGAGAAACAGTTTCCCGCCTAACAAACACAGATCATCGTCAGTTAAGTCTTGAATTTAAACAATCGTTAGTGGAAATTATGCCAGTATTGGACACTCTCTCAAAAAACCATAAAAAGTTAGACTACTTCGTTATTCTCATGTTCCAGAAATAGCTCTACTTCGGTCAAGGGTTACCATTCATTTGTCTAAAGTCTAAAGCATCAAGCTTATCTCCCTTTGATAAATACATGCATGGGAGTTCTATCCCTACAGCTACATCATCATCTCCCCTCCAACATCATTTCACCCCCACTTACAGACATACACACACACACACTTTTTCAGAGTGCATTTTTTTTTGTTGTTGTCATTAACAGTTGCGTTTTTTTTTATTTCCCACAGCCAGCGCCGTATCCAGATCGAGACGATCTTATTTAGATAACAAGATCGATACTTTCCCTCAACACCCCGACTACCACGCGTACCACAGCGACGACTACTACAGGACTCACCTTCGCCCCGACGAGCTCGATTCCGAGCGTGATTACGAGAGCGCCATGGCCGGAAGAAGCTACCCAAGGATGGTTCCAAAAGACGAAACGTTCGCACCTATCCAGATGAAAGCTTTCCAGGGATTAGATCTAGATGACGCTCCTGAGCTCGATGACGTCGACCTAGAGAACATAGATGATATTTTTGGCGCTGCCCTTCCAAAGAAATTTAACATCCACGCCCCTGTCCGGCCGGAAGCGAAAGCGAAGGCAGATAACATCTTACAAGAGTTTATGGAGTATATGAATTTAAAAGGTAATGATCTAGAATAGTTCATAACTTTATCCAATCAAAAAAATACGGATGTTCTTCGAGTCCGAAGTTTAAATATGAGTGCAGGATTTCAGGTGGCTAAGCGCAACTATATATTTTAACACTTGAAACACAAAGCCGTTGTCTGCCAAGGTCTGTACTTTAACGAGTTTCTTGCAGTCAGCGTGACAAATTTACTAGCCATGAAGTAAAGAAAAAAAAAGTTCCCCTTTCAGACCTTGTGATCTATAGGGCAGATGATGTAAAGGTCATCTGTTTCTGTGGCCAACGGTTAACGAGGTTGCCATGTGGCCAGCACAAATACCAACCGCCTTTACTTTTCCACAACTAATGTCAGGTATCCATTAGAGTTGAGTGGATTGAGGGGCGCCCTGAAGATCCCGAAAGTAAAAATCCCAATCTTCACCAGGATTCGAACCAGAGACCCCCGGTTCACGAAGCCAAGCGCTTTACCACTCAGCCACCGAGCCATAAAGTGACATCTACCAATTTTTTTTTAAGCTTTAAAAAAATAAAGCAGTGATAGGAAAACTTTTTTGAGTAGCGGGCCAAAAAATTTAACATCTTATTATGAAATAAATACAGAAATTTAGTATTACATCTAAATAATATCAAGATGTATCTAATGTGCTGTATGAAGCTACGAGTATTTTGATAATAGTTCTTCATAATTTGGTTCAGCTTCGGAGCAATTATTAGAAGTTGAATGAGTACTTCATCCGTCAGTCTATTTCTGACATCTTTTGTTCTAAACTGATCACCAATTGTGATGTTGCAAGTTCAGGCTGTCTTGAAGTCAACCAATTACTCTGCAATCGTTTGGGTGTAATTGTTCGGGTGTATTACGTGCAGTTGAACGACAATCCAAACAAGAACTATACAACACCGATTTTAACTAGTGAAGAGATGTAGTCAACTCTGATGAACTATTCAACATGTATTTATTCTGATAAAAGGCCACAGTAGAAGTCTCTGTCACTAAACACGTCGTTACCCTGGAGTGTTCTATCGCTAACTGATTTTCCGGTCTCTAACCCAACATATCCCAAACGTCACTAGTCCCGTTCAATATGCGTCTACTATGGTGCGTCGCTAAATAACTAAAATAACTAACCTATATAAATAAGGTGTCTAACAGATTCCTCCCCCCCTTGAAAAAAAAATATGTCAATATTTTTCCACTACTGTCAAGTCTTACAAGGGCATTTTCAATTTAAGGGGAAGACCACAAACATAAACTCTTGATCTCTTCATCTTGACATCTTCATCTTGACAGTTCCTCATATTCATGTCAATGTTCATAACAGTTCATAACATTCCAAAATCATCTTCATTAGTACACAGTTCATCATAAAAGAAAATGTGGCATCTTATGGGCACGTCACACGTCACAAGTGTTCTTCTCTGGCAGTAATCTGATAAAATACAATATTTCAAAAAACAATTATAGACTTTATTTACACATTCAATAAATTTTTTCTTACCACCCTTTTATATGCTTTTGTCCATTTTTCTTTTATACTCACCCTTTTCCATAGAACTAACTTTCGTCAATGATATATGAAATGATTCACACAAAAAAAAAATATCCATACTTACTTTTAAATGCTTAACATCAAATTTACTTATCTCCCTTTTCCATAACATAAATGGTGTCAATATATTAATATATATTACATACTCAATATAATCATAGTTTATTTACAAAATTATTTCACTTCAATGTCATTCTAGACAATAGATCAGCTACAATATTCACAGATCCACTAATAGCTTTCACTTCAAATTTATACTCCTGTAGTGCTAAGAACCATCTATAAACACGACTGTTTTTCATGCTCTTTTGCTGTATATACTGAATAGGTTTATGATCAGTTAATAATATGAATTTCCTTCCTATTAGATAGCTCTCTAGCTTAGTAATTACCCATATTACAGCTAAGGCTTCTCTTTCAATGACACTATATTTTTTCTCTGCCTCTGACAATTTTCTGCTTACATATAATATAGGATGTAAGTTATCATAGTTCTGCATTAAACAACCACCAATAGCATTACCAGATGCATCAGTTGTGACATAAAATATTTTGTCTTTATCAGGTAGTCTTAATATTAGTTCATGACTAAAAACATCTTTAATTCTGTCAATAGCTTTCACACATTCCTCATTACAAACTACTTTTTGAGGTTTTCCTTTTTTAAGTAAGTCATTTAGTGGATTCACTATTTCTGCTAAGTTCTTTATAAACTTTCTGTAATAATTTACTATTCCCAATATACTTTTAATTTGTCTTTTTGTTGTAGGTATTTCAATATTAAGTACTTTCTTTATGTTATCTTCAATAGGGCTAATCATGTTGTTATTTACTTTATGTCCTAGAAAAATTATTTCCTCCAATCCTATTTCTACTTTTTCTGCTTGAATTGTAAGTCCACTTTCTTTTATTATTTTGAACACTTCTTTTACATCTACCAAATGTTCCTCCCAACTATTATTAAAAATACATATGTCATCCAAATAGCAAATAACATTTTCTTTGTTTCCAATTATCATGTTCATCATTCTATTAAATGTGGCAGGTGCATTTACTAATCCAAAACTCATATAATTCCATTGAAAAATACCATATGGTGTTACAAATGCTGTGTAAGGTTTTGCATTTTCTGTTAAAGGTATTTGCCAATAACCTTTAGTTAAATCTAATTTAGTAAAAAATTTTGCTCCATTTAATTTATGTAAAATATCCTCTATATTTGGCATTGGATATGGGTCAAATTCTGTGATGTTGTTAAGTTTCCTATAATCAATACATAACCTTATATCTCCATTCTTCTTTTTGGCTATCACAATTGGTGAAGCATAAGGAGATGTTGATGGCTCAATTATACCTGATTCTAGTAAATTGTCTATTTCTTTCTTTACTTTGTCTTGTAAATGCAGTGGTATTCTATATGGCTTAAGCTTGATAGGTTTTGGGTCTGTTACTTTAATGTCATGTTTAATAATATTAGTTTTTCCTGGTATACTGGAAAAAATTTCTTTGTATTCCTGTATTATTTTAGTTATATCTTTTGACTTTTCCTTAGTTAAATTATTAAGATTAATCTTTTGCCAAGTTTGATTCTCTTTTGTTTCTATTACAGGTATTTCCTTAATATCATTTTCATTGTGATTTTCATTTGTTATTATCATAAAGCATTCTTCTCTTTCTGAAAATGTATTTTCTATTTTCTCCTGAATGTTTTGTATCAACTCATCTTCTCTATCATGATACAGTTTCAAATTATTTATGTGATATGTTTTAATTTTCCCATTTATTTCAATTTGATAATTCACATCACTAATTTGTTTTATCACTTTAAATGGACCTTTCCATTGTTTACCAATTTTATTTTTCAGGTCATTTATCAATATTAATACATTGTTTCCTACTTCTAGTGTTTTCAATTGTCTTTTCTTATTTAAATTCTCATGAGCACTTTGTTTGTACTTCTTATTGTTGTTATATGCTTGAGTCCATATTTCTTTCAATTCTGTTGTGATTGTTGTTTCACTGTCATTATTTAATTTATTCTCATTGTCTATTAGATTTTCTTTAAAAACATCTAATTCATCTCTGGGTTTTCTTCCATGTATTATTTCATATGGTGAAAATCGTGTTGCTTCATGGATGTTGTTTCTATGAGCAAATAGTACATAGTTAATGTAATGATCCCACTTGTTCTGATTATTCTGAATTATTTTTGTTAGTGATCTTTTTAATGAACCACCATATCGTTCACATAAACCGTTACTCTCTGAAGAGTATATGTGTTGTATATTGTATTGTTTAGTCCATTTCTTAAATTGTTCTGACTTAAACTGAGATCCCTGATCACTCAATATAATTTTAGGTATACCATGTCTTGTAATTACTTTTTGAGTTATGGCATTAATGATATTCTCTGCACTTGTATTTGATAATGGGATTGCCTCTGGATATCTACTAAACATGTCTATTACTGTTAGAATGTATTTGTTATTATTTTCTGTTTGGATTAAAGGACCTATTAAATCAATAGATACTTTCTGAAATGGTGCTGTAGGTTCATCCATTTCTTGAATAGGTGCTTTATTCACTAGACTTTTGTTAGATCTCTTTTGACATATGTCACATGAGTTTATGTATTTGTTGATTGTTGCTTTCATTTTGGGCCAAAATACTTGTTTTGACAAATTCCTATAACATTTCTTTACTCCCCTATGTGCTGCTAAATTATTATCATGTGTCATGATTAAAACATCTTTCCAATATTTCTGTGGTAAGACAAGTTGTTTTATTTTCTTGTTATCATTACTTGTTTGTCTAAACAATATTTTATTCTCTATACAAAATTTCTCCATTGGATTATTATTGTTTTTATCTGATATTCTTGAATAAATTTTCCCAATAATATTGTCATTCATTTGTTCTAATGCAAATTTGGGTGTTGTTTCTTTTTCACTTTGAGATATTTGTGTTTCAAGACTATTTTGTGTTTCATTTTCTATCTCTTTTTCCTTAACATCTGTATTTTCTATTTGTATTACATTACTGGTTTCTTTTTCTTTATCATTACTAATTACATTTATTGTATTTTCCTGTTTCTCATCTTGTTTATCCATTGATCTTGTTATTACCATACTTGTTATATTTTGTGTTTCTATGTTTTCATGATTTTGTCTTATGTTTTTGTATTTGTTTTGCCAGTCTTCTAATTCTTTTCTTGAACATTCTTTAACTCCTTTTATGTTTCCTACTAACATATCATATCTCATTTCTGGTATTGCAATGCCATCACAATAACCAGTGAAAAATGGAGTTTCAATGTACACCCTTATAGCTTTAAATTCCCTTACAGTGCCATCTGCTAATTCTACTTTCCTAGTAAACCCTTTATACCAATGAGGTTTGACAAATTTAGTTTTTACTGCCAAAGTGTTACAACCTGAATCCCTGATTAATTCCACCGGAATTCTATCTACAAACCCTGGGTACACTGCAAAATTGTTCCTATTTCCTTCCATGAAATATATCCTATCTGTACCTTTATTTTTGTATTCCCTACTGTAACTCCTATTTCTATAATTTCCCCTATCATTCCTATCTCTACTCCTATATCTACTGTTATTTTGTTCATTGTATCTATTTCTACTTCCAGACCTACTATTCCCTCTTCTACAGTTAGCTGCTATATGACCTTTTCCTTGACATTTAAAACAGGTTATTTCACTATATTTTCTATTTCCACTATTTGATCTGTTTCTATTTCTACTTCTATCAACATTTTCTTTGGTGTATCCTATTAAATCTACTTTGCTCTTATCCCTATCAGAAAATGGTTTATTTGGATAAGCATTTTTGTATACTCTCATTATCTCTGTTATTTCATCTATAGTTTTGGGGTTTCTTTCTCTAATAAAAGATTGTAATTGAGAATCACATTTATTTACAAAGTTGTCCACTAAAATAAAATTTTTTAATCCCTCATAAGAGTTATTCACTTTTTCTAATTTTACCCACTTATTGAAAAAATCCTTTTCCATATTAATGGTAGTTTGGGGTTCTATTCCTAATGATGGTATATTGTCAAAGTATTTCTTTCTAAAAGTTGTAGCATTATGACCATAGGCATTCAATAACTCTCTTTTTAAAACCTGATAGCTATCATCAATATGATGGTCATGATTTTGGCATATTGTTAGAGCTTGACCATGAACAAAGTCTATCAGTATTTCAGACCATTCTTCTTCAGGCATATTAAATGTAGACATTTTTGCCTCATATCTTTTCAGGAAATCACCAATGTCATCCTTCTGTTCATCAAAACTTTGTATTTTTCTCTTTAGCCATGTTTGTGAATTAGGGTTGTCTCTTTGACTGGTATAATTATTTGAGTTATTTGTGTTATTTCCTTGTTCAGTTTGGGCTCTGGCTTGTGCTGCATCCAATCTCATCTTCTCCATTTTAGCTTCATGTTCTCGGTCCTCTTTTTGCTTCTCATATTCTTCCTTTCTGATCCTATCTTGTCTCTCTATCTCTTGTCTTTGACGTTCTTCTTGTCTTTCTATCTCTTGTCTTTGACGTTCCGTTTCCTCCTTCACAACTTGCTGTACATAAGCTGCTAAGTCCTTTCCTTTTAACTCCATGGCCTTTCCATCCTGCATAGCTGTTTCCTTAACCTCCTTAAGGTCCACATATGATGATGTAGCCATTGTATTTTATATATATTTTTACTTAGCCTATATTGATTATGGCTATACTTTAAACTTATTTTATATTTAGGTTTTTCCACACTTTTATACAAATTTTTAAATGTTATGTCTCTATCTATAGATTTAGTAAATGTATAAATCTAGTCTGAGTTATTATGGTTATATTCAAATCTGTATATTAGGTCCAGTATTACACACAAATTTAAATCTAGTATATTATAGTATGTATAATAATACTATTTAGATCTATAGTTATCAAGAGCACTATGACTTTTAGATCTAGTATGAATAACTATGATCAATTTTAAAATCTGGTATGACTGAAGTCACAGTGAAGTGTTTAGAGTAAATTCAAAGACTGTCTAGAGTCTAGATCTAGAATAGATTATGGTTCTATTTAACCATACGAAACAAATATGTGTATACAGTGTCAAATATATCTTCAACAAGATATATATATCTAGAATGTACTACCTTTATTCATCTTTCAATTAATAATATTCTCAAATTAGAGTCTAGATAATCAAATGTACCAAAGAGATGTACAACAATTTGCAGATCTAAATTTAGCCAGACGATAGTGTTTGACTACATAGCCAGTTTCGGCGTTATTCTCATGGCAAAATCATATTTGATTTTAACCGCTCAAACTAAAATTATTTTAGTCTGATTCACAATGAAAGAATCCTACCCGCACTTTCTATCATTAAGTGAAAAAAAAAAATACAGATCTAATTAAATTAATAAAAATAAATAATTTAAAATAATATAAACAAATGAAATAATTAAAATGAGACTATCGCTATGGGTTGGGATATGACAATATGGCACACAATGATGACGTCACGAAGTAACCAGGCAACAACGGATATGACGTTTATACAAACAAAACAAATTACAATCCTAAACGTATAATATAGCTTTTCATCTAAATTACGTCTTCTACCCCGACGGGTTTTAAGGCGCACCACCTGATTTTACTCAGGCTAACGTACCAAATTTAGACAAAATCTATTTCTAAGGGCAATCTAAACATATACTAATAAGAAAAATGGCACTTAGCTTTTGATAAGAAAGATCCCTTTGTTCGGACTCCCGAATATGCTAGATCACAACAAATTCCACTGCCTCTCTTCCAGTTCTGACTCTGTTCTCCGGTGCTACCAGTATCCCACGTAATGCCACAGATGTCCTGATATGCCACAGCAAAATGTTTCGGTTCCTTCGGCGACTGTTGATGACCGTATGTGTAGTTCCGACGACCTTGTGTACACAGTTACTGACGAATAGGTTAACGGTTCTCCTGGCGATGACTTGACTTGTGTAGACGACTACTGACAAATAACAGTCTCTTGACGGCAACTTGATCTGGACGACTAACGAATAACGAATTTCTTGACGATGACTTGATCTGGGCTGACGAATAACGACTTTCTTGACGATGACTTGATCTGGGCTGACGAATAACGGTTCTCTAAAATAGTTCACTGCTTCTGCTGCTACTCTGGTAGTACGACGAAGTTTGCTGTTGTACTCTGCTTCAATAGACCAAACTGTCCAATGTAGACTAGGTGAGACCAAGGTCACCTCCGACGACGTTCCGTTATACGACTAACGGTTTTCAACGAAATTAAGTGGATGTTGCTGTTTCCACAACTTCACTGCTAACAAGTCTAGGTATGGTCTAGACCGACGAATACTAGATATATCAATGTTCAGTACTGATAAAGATTACTTTACTAACCTTCCAAAGGTTAAACACAGTGACCGTTATAAACGTGGCAAGCAACCGGTTCAATGAGCAAACTGCTCCACAAGAATCTCTCCAAGGGTAAGACGACAGAGCGATTTCGATTTAGTTAGCTACCAAACTTGTAGTACTCACAATACTTCTGACAGCGGGCAAACTGTCCTTCTCGAACTGACGAGGTAAAACTTGATACTCGACGTGGCTCCTATGACGAAGAAAAAATATGTCCAACAGGTTCACTAACGATCTCTCACCCGTTATGAATGAACGGTTTCTCTGGTTGTAGGTCGATCCAGCATATGAAGATCAGGCTTTGATAATATACTGGTTAAGTAGACCAGACGTTGCGATGATTACGGTCCTGACGAAGGTCACCCTGAGTTAACGGCTCGTTGAACGTGCGATCAAACAGGCGACGACTGCATGTAGATCTAGAACAAAGTCACTCTGCGATGCTGCTGTGTTCAGCCGTATTCCGATGAAATCTTATAACTTCGAGTGCACGACCCTCACCTGAGTAAACGTTCTGCTTCGAGGTCCGGTTCGATGTTCGGCTTCAACAGGGGTCCGGCTTCGAGGTTCGGGGTCGCCACTGTGATGTTGCTAGTTCAGGCTGTCTTGAAGTCAACCAATTACTCTGCAATCGTTTGGGTGTAATTGTTCGGGTGTATTACGTGCAGTTGAACGACAATCCAAACAAGAACTATACAACACCGATTGTAACTAGTGAAGAGATGTAGTCAACTCTGATGAACTATTCAACATGTATTTATTCTGATAAAAGGCCACAGTAGAAGTCTCTGTCACTAAACACGTCGTTACCCTGGAGTGTTCTATCGCTAACTGATTTTCCGGTCTCTAACCCAACATATCCCAAACGTCACTAGTCCCGTTCAATATGCGTCTACTATGGTGCGTCGCTAAATAACTAAAATAACTAACCTATATAAATAAGGTGTCTAACACAATATATCATCATAAGTGATATGGGATGTGTGGTCGAGAGGATAAGTACGCTTGGGCTTAGTTTGGCTATCCGTCAAAGGGGCTCGAAGTTCGACTACCCGACTCAGCAGAGATACCACCACCCCTCATACTGATCTGTAAAAGAGATTGGATCATAGCGCTCTGAGCGTGCTATAAGCATGAAATTTGCGCTTTATAAAAGCTATTAAAAGAAAACCATTTCGCATTATCTTTGAACATGAGTTTGTTCTTATCTCCGCTCTTATCCTATACTCTTAAGCGAGCAATTCTTGTATGTATGTATATATATTTATATATATATATATATATATATATATATATAAATTTTATTTCGAAAACGGCTCTAACGATTTTCTTTAAAATTTCACGGTATGTGCATAATAGTGAGAAAAAAATTCTCAACTCATTGGCCACATTGGGAAAACTCGAGATCGACCGTTATATCGGTTTGAAAATGCCTCATTATCGAAAAATTAATTTTGGCTAGAATGTTTTATGAATGAAAATTTTCCATGACGTAAACGGGAAAAACGCTGCTTACGTCACTAAGCTTACCGCAGTACACTAAATTATTTCTTTGCAAATAAGGACGAGTTTTAAAGAATCAATAGACCTAATTAAACATTTGCGCACCATCTTATTGTAGATTGATTTATTATAGAACTATGAAAGAAAAGTAATGAAATTAAATGTGCCGATGTATGATTAGTTATTGTGTTTTAAGTGCTTAATAAATTGTTTACACTTTAATTGTGTAGAGCGGTGTAGATACCTTTTACTTTGTTGTTTATTTTGCTGGTGACCTCCAGCTGTCTCGTTCTGAGGTTGCATGCAACCATGTGCTCTCTTCTATGTCAGCTAAGTCAAGTTTGCGCCATAAGCTGGTCTTTTAAGGGTTTCGGTGTTACGTCGACCACTTTTTAGCTCACCAAAAAAGACTGCCTTTGGCATGCGTTCGTCTGAGATTCGTCTCCCATACAGGATACTGCTCTGTCCAGCGTAACTGTCGGACTTAAAGATTTCCCTCTATACAAAGGCCGCGGATACACATTTGAGACCAAAAGAAAATTTGCTGCCGAGGACAGACGCAGACGCTAAAAGAAAATCTTAATCGAGCATCGCGGACAATGGTTATGCTTGCCCTGGATGTAGCAAGATATGTAGGTAACAGCTGCAATCCTCATTAATTTTCGGACTCTAAGACAAGCCTTATTATTATTATTATTTTGCTGGTGAATTATTACCATGTGTTCATGCTTCAGTGTCTACTGTCCTGTACCAAAACAAAGGAAATGGTCATAACACAACTTCTCTACGCCTTACTTGCTCACACTAAACATGATATCCATCTAGCGGTCAACGAGTTTGCGTACACTGCAGCCTCTTTTGATTTAACTATAAACCTCGGTAAAAAGCTTGGAGTTAGGGCCAGGAGAGATCTGAATGGATGGATGTGTAAAAGCAGGCCATAGCACCACTAGGATGGATGGATGGCAAAAGCCGGTATGAACTTCCTATAGTCCGACAGTCACAACTTGACACCGCTTACATCACTAGGCTCACATCGGTACACTAAGACTTTTCTTCGCAAACAAGAACAAGTTTTAATGATTCATTTGGCCTAATTAAACATTTGCGCACCATCTTATTGTAGATTGATCCATTATGAAACTATGAAAGAAAAATAATGAAATTAAATATCTTTATATATGATTAGTTATTGTATTTTAAAGGCTTTATAAATTGTTTACACTTTAATTGCTTACACCCGTAGGTAGCTTTTACTTTGTTATTATTTTGCTGGTAAATTATTGCAATGTGTTTAAGCTTCGAAGTCTAATGACTGTTCCATTATCTATGCCTTACTTGCACAACCAGGGCCGGCCCTAACATTTTCGGTGCCCTATGTGAAATGGATTGCGCGCGGACCAGAAAGGGTAGGGAAAAGGATAATAAGTGAAAATAAAGATTTTTTATTAGAAAATAAATTCGTATTTGCATTACATTTTTTATTAAATGAAAGCTGACGATGCCGTTTTTTTATAAGATGCGTAGGACTGCCTGGCATTTACCATATTGATTGACACCCCAAAATGACAATTTTGTCTTTTTAAGGACATTTGTATGAGTTTCAGGAGATTTCAAAACAAGGAGACCACGGGAACCCTATTATAAATTATAATGGTTTAATTTAATAATATAATGGTTTAATTTAATAATTTACACCCAGAATCAGCGCGGGGCTTTTGAACCTTCGGAGTCCACTGCGGCAGTATACGCCTAAGGCTGGCCCTGATGATATCCAGCTCGCAATCAACGAATTTTCATCACGCTGCTGCTTTTTTTTGGTTAACCTATAAGCCTCGGTAAAAAAGAAGTCATGTTCCAGAAGTCACTCAATAAAACCTACTCAGCCCAAAGATCACCGCACATAGACTTCCCTTAAAGTGGTAGATAACTTCACATTATCTGGGAAGCATAGTATCAAATGACGCATTGCTTTAAAGAGAGGCTGATATGTGATCAGGGATAGTCGTGCTTTTGGACATCTCCAAGCGAGAGTGTGGCGAAATAAATCGCTCCGCCTGTCTACAAAATCATTGTCAACCACCGATTCTCTCAACCCTCTATGTGGATCTGAGACATGAGTACTTTATAGAAAGCAACTAAGACTTCTTGAACGACTTCACCAAAGACCGCAATACAAACAGCGATATTCTTGCAAAACGGTATGAACTTCTTATAATACGACAGCCACGCTTTGCAGGGCACTTGCCCCAACGGTCCAATAGACTAAGAGATAGGTGAAGGTGGAGGTGATCTACTGTTGGTCTAGCTCTCTACCACACATTATTTAAACCACTTTTCTTGGATTCGGTTTAGTCCTTAATTGTTTTGTCAACCACGTTTCTAAGATCTCGTGTAACTAAGTGTACCTATAGTAACGTATCTGTCTCGCATCTAGATTGGTCAAGCTGTAGTTTCAAACACTTTATCCTGGCCTGGTGTAGTAAAGCTGTAGTCGAATATTCCTCTTTAGTTTACTTTAACATTCATAAATCCTGAACGTTTGAATCAATAGCAGCCACATGCTAACATCTTCTGTAATTAAATATAATTGGAATCAACGGAAAATAAACAATTCACGTTGACAAGAGTTTCGTTTTTTTACTGTGATAATTAAATATCGTGTGTTTTTTTTTAATGGAGAGATTACCATAATTAATATGTCTGCATGTGTTTCAATATTATCTCTCCCGGCGAACAAAAAAAAAAAAGCGTCATTTTTTTTTTCATAATAAAGTTAGAAAAATTATTTTTTAATGTAATTACATTTAAATAAATAAAAATATTGTTTTTATGCAGGCATATGTCAGATCATAAATGATAATTATTCAATTTAATTGTTATCTAAGATGTAGTTAACTTTTTTTTAATGTGTATTTTCTATTCATAAAAAAAAAGTTGAGATTGAGTTAATAGCCCCAGCTAGAACTGGTTCAATTCTTTACCACATCCTGCCTCTAATAGATATATAGACCTATATTCTTTCCAGTTTCTAAGAAACAAACATATAATTTATTATATATAATTGAATCTTATCTTATCTTGTATAATACGGATGTTACTTCCAAAAAAGAAGATGATTACGTCCTACGCGTCATGCATTTGGTCATGCATATTAACCAATGACTTAAATTCTGCCAAGTCACTGGTTTTCCTGGCTAGCTCAGGGAACCCATTCCATGCTCTAATAGCACTAGGGAAGAAGGAGTATTTGTACAAATTTATCCTAGCATATGGGACGAGGAATGTGCCTTTATCTTTGTGTCTTTCAGTATGTATAAATATGTATGTTACGTCCAGCATAGAAATCAGAACCGTTCGATCAATCTTGATAAAACTTGGCATAAATGTTCGTTAGATCATGGCGTGAAAGTAGTTTAATGTTTTAATGTCCCTCCCACGACCGGAGGGGAGCTAAAAATAAAAAGAAATCCATTAATTTATTAAAGAAAGAAATTTTATTAATACATGACGACGTTAGGGGGCTGTAATTTTTTATTATTATTTTTTTTTTTTTATTATATTTGAATAGGTCCGCTAAACGGGTAAACCCATTTTGCATAATTTATTTACGTGGCGAAAAAAATATGTGGAGGAACATTCGCCCTGTCAGATTTGGGCTGGAAATATTGAAACCAGCCGCGTTACCACATTGCTTACCAAGCAGATGACCTCTGGTTGGTCCTTTTGGGGCCCACCTCTGAGTTTGAGTGATAACAAAATCTCTCTTTAAATCTTGTTATTATTTGCTAGCAACAATGATCTTTCAATATAGCGTCCATGAAATTATTTTTTTTTGTTATTTCAAAATCTTTCTTTATTTTCCTCCATTTTTTCGTTAAGCTCCTTTATATCGCCATAAAGTTCTGTCTTCCTTTCCTCTCTTGCTGTCTTCATTGTTAACAGCAGTGGTTCCCAAACTTTTTCCTTATCGGAACACTTCGCACCTTCTGAATATTAGCATAACACTTTTTAATTTTATTTTTTTTTTTAGAGATTAATACACGTGGTGGCCTACTAGTTAACTATTTCAGTAGTTCGAGGAACACATTCAGGCCTCGCGGAACACTAGGGTTCCGTGGAATACAGTTTGGGAAACACTGGTTTGCAGAATATATTTTAAAAACATGTCAACAAAGAGCAGCTTAATTCAATTAACTGAGGTATAGAACGCCCCCTTGAAAATATCCTGAGACCCATGAATTATTCAGATGAACATTTTGTTTAAACTTGCATTTTTTATTTCTGAACCTGACAAGATAACAGCCAGATGTAAAGAGCACACCTATAAACCTGAAACAAAATCTTAGCAAATCCTTGTTTTAAAGATACTTTTTTTTTAGATGTGCTTTTTCGTCGGTCGGTCAGCGGTCATTTCTGTTCGAACTGGACAAATAGCAATATTTAAATGTTACGAGACGACCCACGGCGTAGCATACGCCCCACCCCCTCTATTTTTTTCAGAGCCTAGCTTTCTTCCACCTCGAAACTTAAGTAGGGTAACTCTAGTCCGACTTGCAGAAATAAAAGAGAGTCATCTATCCATGACTTTTTCATCGCACTGTCCCGCATGTTTGGGCCACGAAGAGAATTCTTTAAACGTAATGGACTATTGCACATTGTTGTTAATACCATGCCATATAATTCATTGAGTAATAACAGAATCATCACAATACCTCTATTCAAGTCAAAACTTCATGGAGGAACCTAGGTGGACACGGATATCAAAAAACGGTTCTAACACGATTTTCCTATAAATTGTATAGTTGATGCATATTATTGGAAAAAAAATATACTAGCTCCTTGGCCATAACGGGTAAATATTGTTTCAAGAGTTCTATAAATTAAAGAATAATTTTACGCACCGCCTGCTATTGGAAATCAAATTTTGATGACGCAATAAACCTCTTTTGTAATGTAATGTACATAGATGCAAAATATTCGATCCATAAGAAACAAAGAATATTAAATTACTGATGACTCATGTTGACGTTCTGCTCTATAAGTTACACTTTTCATAAGTCTTCAAACTCGAAGACAAGTCTTATTATAAGTTGTATAAAAGAGACATTGTATTTTTTTTTTTATGTATTTTTATATGCCGTTCTTCTTTATTTTATTATACTGAGTGATTAAAAAAAAGAATGCGTCAAAATCATCACGCATTTCGAAAGAGTTGTAATGGACAGAGTTAGCGGTCGTTTGATACAGGAGTTATCCTTGTTTAATTGGATGTCATTTTCAACTTCTCAATTTCAATATGTGTTTGTATGAAAATCACTTGTTTTTTTTTTACCATCAAAACGATTTCTCAGCACAAGGCATTTTGTTGGCTCTCTGCGCTTGGCCTGCCAGGTTCCCAATATTAAAGATAAAGTTTGTGTTCCACCGTTGGCAGTAAATATCAATGGCATGAAAGATCGAATAACATCTGCAATCAACACAGCGGGCGCGTTTGGGGGGTATTTTCATATCAGCTTGATGCCCATCTAGCAAGTGATGGTCACTTTGAGCACTTGTTGACCTCCTTCAGTCGTAGAATGACTAGGGCTCATCTCGAACACTTTTCCATGTGGCTGCAGAGCCCTGTTTTGGAGAGACACTCCTGTCCACCTATATTGCAGGTCGAGGTGGCTTTCGCTTCGGTGGGAGAGGAGCTGACCGTTTTCCGTGTGGCACGCTTTTCTTCAAGAGCTGAGGCCCATGTTTTCTCGGTGTACATATCTTTCTTGGTCACCGTCTCTCTCCAACTAGTGCGGTCTTGGGCTATGTCTTCCCAATGGTCAGTATCAATGGTCACTGTTTGTAGGTCCCGGTTTATTACTTCCACGTACAGGAGGTGGGGGCGTCGAGAACTTGTAAAGTATGAAATAAAAACTTGATATAGATAGATAGATAGATAGATAGATAGATAGATAGATAGATAGATAGATAGATAGTAGATAGATAGATAGATAGATAGATAGTAGATAGATAGATAGATAGATAGATAGATAGATAGATAGATAGATAGATAGATAGATAGATAGATAGTAGATAGATAGATAGATAGATAGATAGATAGTAGATAGATAGATAGTAGATAGATAGATAGATAGATAGATAGATAGATAGATAGATAGATAGATAGATAGATAGATAGATAATAGATAGATAGATAGATAGATAGATAGATAGATAGATAGATAGATAGATAGATAGATAGATAGATAGAATAAGGCTTGTCTTCGAGTCCCAAGATTACTGAGGAATGCAGTATTTCCCGTGGCTGCGCAGACCCAGCTGTGTTCTTGTATAGATAAATAAACAGACAGACAGATAGATAGATAAATAAACAGACAGATAGATAGATAGATAGATAGATAGATAGATAGATAGATAGATAGATAGATAGATAGATAGATAGATAGATAGATAGATAGATAGATAGATAGATAGATAGAATAAGGCTTGTCTTCGAGTCCGAAGATTAGTGAGGAATGCAAAATTTCCCGTGGCTGCGCAGCCCCAGCTATGCCTTACATATTTTGCCACACCCTATGCAAGCATAACCATTGTCCGCAGATATATATACATATATTTTTTACATACTCCTTAATAACTTAAAATTACGGAATTTAATGTCAAGGGACATAATTCACGTAAAACACTGATTTATTAAATTGCAGCTTAATTACATTTCTATATTCACACGCCTATACTAAAAAAGTTTTGAAGGCTTTAAAGAAACTCTTTCAGAAAATGAGAACCTAAAAAAATACAAATTAAAGATTTTTAACAAGACAATCAAGTATTAAAATATGGAAGCGAAAGTTCGCTCCCTTAGGACAAGACCGAAACAGGTTTTTATGTGACGATTGCGATAGGATGAAAGCTTCTAGTCGGTCATGTTCAATAAAAATGACACTGTAAACCGTTCCTTAGCAACCAGAATTGAGGTCGCCTCTCTAGTGACCCTTAATTCTCCATTCTGAGGGTATCAGAGCAGGTGAATATCTTAAGAAAAGAAACTGACATTTGCCAACATTGTATTGTCAGTTGATCATCAGAGATGCCTTATTATAATATGGACCAAGTTGTTGCCGCTTTTTGCCTGTTTGAAATGTCGAGAAACTGCACTCCTAATAAACAAACGGTAATTCTTAGCTACAAAGACGTTTACCAGAAATAAGATTATTGAAATTAGTATATTTATATTGAAAATTTAAAGATAGGATGTTATATAGTCATTGTCAAAAATTTCGTTCGGGTACGAACATGTGTTTACAACATAGGACTAATGACACAATATCCTAAAAAAAAAAGAAAGAGAGAAAAAAAAATGACACAATAATGATCGTCAAGTTTGAACAATTTCTGAATGATGTTAACCATAATTTTTAATTTTTTAACATTTATTTTTCATTGGCAATAAAAAAATATGTTGCATTTGAGTTGCATTTATAACATCATTTATGTGTATTCACCTTTCCCTTAGTCTGTTGAACCGTTGGGGCATCACACAAGATCTGCTGACCGTCTTTCTCCATTCCCCTCTGTCTTTTGCCTTGGGTAGAACTTCCTTCAATGGCAGGCCCGTCCATTCTTATATGTTGTCTTCCCATCGCTATCGCTATCTACCTCTTCTTCTTTTTTCCTGGTACTGTTCCCTGAAGGAAAGTCTCCAAGCGAGCTCTGTAGACCTTGTAATATGGCCATAGAGTTTTAGTTTAGCGTTGTTGTTTTTTTACAATAGTTAGCAGGTCTTCGTGGGGTCCAATCGCTGTAGTAACCCTGTCTCTAATCGTCTTGTTTTGTGAGTTATGTCAGAAAGGTCAAATTTCTCTTGAGTGGCGAATCATCGACCTTTGCAGTTCCCCTACAAATTGGTCTTTGTTGATGATATTACGACAAGAAGGCTCTTTACAAAAGTGCATGATCTACTGTCTTCAATGTCTCTTGCTCTTCGTTATCAAATTCAAGATCAAATTCAACTTCAACTCCAGATATCCATGGACATACAAACAATACTTTAATATTCGATACAGCACAAATAATGACATCAGCTCTCAGAAATATAATACACAAAATACCAGCCCAGGAAGCAACCGCCCAACTTTCCTGGATCGGGAACAAGACCTCATTAACTCACTCTCTCGCACATTCAATGAAGACTAAACCATTCAGTTCATAACACGTGCAAGACTATTCAAATTTCATAACCTGGACCTGGGAGTACAAAAAAAAGGGATATAACTATTATATCAAAATAACAAAGTAACATATTCACTCTTAGCATACCTCCCCCTGACAGGCCTGTTCCATCCCTTGTTATTTTGACATTTCACAAAATGCATTTTCTTACTAGAACTAAGACTAAGACTGCTTTGTTGATCCTTATTGGAAATTTGTTGCAATTTACTCTATTAAAAGCTCTCGGAGAAATAGAGCGATGTACACGATAGGAGAATTCATTACTGAAGCTTAGAATGCACAGAAAATAAAACTTAGCAACCCGGAATCTTCAGGGGCAGATTACAGCGGATCTGCATTCCCCTTACCTGAATAAGAGTGCGAACGCACATTGTGGGTATAAATGGTGTCACTAACTCAAGTTTGAGAAACACTGTTTTATATGTTTATGATGAGAATCTATGTATGGATTTTATAATATGTTTTTATGTTTGATTCTTTTCAGAGAGTGGTGCATTAGACTTATGCCTCTCCCCTGCCAGACGGAAGTGAGTCTTTCGTGAGAACTAAATACCTCGCATCTCTCTGAGCCAACTCCAGCCATCTGGACGTCAAGTTATCACTAAGAGTAATTAGCATCGACTGGTTAGTCTAATTAACGCCAGAGAACCGCGTACATTCATTTCATTCGTTTTGCTGTCATTAAATGACATTAAAATTAAACAATTATAGGTCGGAGATGAAAATTAACATTCCTTTTTTAGGAAAGTTAAAATAATTATATTTTATGGGGTGTTTAGGGATTATATTCCCCTGGTAAATGTAATAGCTATTTATATCTTGAAAAGATGATTCTATAATAAAGAAGTAATTATTAAATTGTTCCAAGTCAATCATTGTTTTGTGTTTTTTTTTTCTCTTCTTGAAATAATTATTGGTTGCTGTTTTTCTACAAGGGCTCAGATGTATTAATAGAAAAAATTAAAAATGGTTGTTAGATCTAGTTGATAGCACTTCATTATTATATAGGTTATTGTGTCATTTGTTAATTGATGATTTTCGATACATATGTAGACTATTCTAAAATAGATATGTGTAAAAACTAAACTCTAGATTCGTAAGATCAACGATTCCTTACAGACACAACAAGAATTATGAACTTTGTATTGGGTACGTAATACAATACCAATGGTGATATTAATACAGATTTGCCAGTATTGGTCTCTAACTTCAGAGTTCAATAAATTCAAGTCATCGAGTATAAATGCTTTAGCAACTTATTTCGTATTAGATAGATCATATTAAAAGTAACCAAATTAAAGTTTCCCTTTCAGACATTGCGTTCTATGGGGCTGATGATGTGAAGTTCTTCTGTGTCTGTGGCCTACCATTAACGAGGCTGTCATGCAGTCAGCACAACGACTAACTGCCTTTACTTTTTCCCAACTAATGTCAGGTACTTCTTAGATCTTGATGGACTGTGGCGCAATAAAGATCCGAAATTAAAAACCCCAGTCATCACCAGGATTTGAACCCGGGACAACCCGATTCGGGAGCCAAGCGCTTTACTGCTCAGCCACCTTGTTGCCATAAATCATATTATTAATTTTTTTCACCACAAGATTAAGAAGCCCTCAGAGCCTTTTGTTTTATCAGCCTCATAAGGATCGTCCAGGTCAATGTTCTAGAATAGAAGCTCTTAAAGCACCCATGTTACACGAACCTCAGGACTTGCAAAAACTTTCCTTCAAGGTACGATATCAGGCAAAAAAAGGGAGAAAATGGAGCAAAAGACAAGAAATTTTTCAAGTAGACTCTAACCCCACTTTTTTGCAGACTAGTAGGTAGACTCTATCCCCACACTGTTGTGGACTAGTAGGTAGACTCTATCCCCACACTATTATGGACTAGTAGGTAGACTCTATCACAACACTATAGTGGACTAGTAGATAGTCTCTATCCCCAGGCTAAGTAGACTCAGGTAGCAAAAGAAAAGAACTATTCAGTACCGTGAAAAGACGAAAACTGATCTGGTTTTGGTAATATTGTAAAAAGTCATTCTTCAAGGTATAGTCGAAATAGTCCAAAGTGAAACTGGCTGGATAACATGGACGAATGGACCAGCCTCTCTCTTGATATCCTGCTAAGAACATCTGCTGACAGGGAAAAGTGGAGGGATTTGGTTCCGCGAACTCTTACAGCAGCCATACGACAAACGTCAAAGAACAGATGAGATGAGAATGAATTTATAGGCACTGCTCTTTGTAAATACAAAAAAAAAATTCAGTCGAAATAGAATTTTAATTCTATTTAAATATTTATTTCTAGAAGGAACAAGGTTTTCGAAAGTTTGTGGATATTTATTTTAATACATGATTATAATATATAATATCTATATTCACGTATGGCAAACCTAAAACACATTTACAAAACTTGAGGTAAATAATGCCTTAAACAACGAAATCATAGTCTTTCAAATGAAACAGTTTGTATTTATTCATTTCAAAATGCTATTTAATTACAATGCTGCTATAAAAGAACAGACTAAGCAAGAGTTTAGGTTTTAAAAACAACACCATTTCCATATTCCTGATCCGCATATTTAAAAGAATATGCGATAAATTATTTGCGATTATTATAGTTTTCTTTATGACTTCCGGGCAAATAATATGATTGACATCTCAACATTGCTTCCAATTGTTAGATCTAGATTTCAATCGAAATTGTACAGGAAAATGATTAAGAGCGTGTTTTCTTACATTGGTTACATGACCATTATCTTAAAATATAATATTTTAAACTATAATTATTCATTATGAAGTAGAGTTGTTTTTTTTTCTTTTTAAGGTTATCTCTGAAAAACAAATTTCGTTCCGAAGGGAAAAATCAATATTTCATTGGTTACACATTTAGTAAACTAATACATATTTGTTTTTTTTTTTTTTTCATTTTGAATGTATCCTATAGATTAAGACTAAGACTAAGACTTATAGTGGATGACTTCTACTAGTAATAAATTACCAAGATAGAAGGCAATAAAAAATTACATTTATAGAAGGGAGCAAAGCAGTATATCGTAAATAGTGTGTCCGAAGACAGTTACCTCCCATTTGTATTGATTTTTCCCCTCAGCTTTCTTATAAGCTACAGAGTGTGCTATAAAAAAACAACAACATTAGGACAAGTGAATTGTTGTATTAAATTACTGTATGCTAAAACAATTAAAACATAAAGCATAAGTATGGTATATAAACAATAATGAATGAACACAAATTACTCAAGGAATTCCTTATGAACAGCTTAACAACTTTACAATGACTGACAATTTCAGAAAGATTTTACCGCAGTAAATTGACTCAAATCAGTGTGTCTCATAGCTGTGTGTCCGCAGTAAATTGACTCAAAACAGTGTGTCTCAGAGCTGTGTGTCCGCAGTAAATTGATCCATAACAGTATGTATTAGATTAGAGCTGTGTGTCCGCATTAACTTGATTTATAATAGTCTGTGTTAGATTAGAGCTGTGTGTCCGCATTAAATTGATTTATAACAGTCTGTGTTAGATTAGCGCTGTGTGTCTGGGTTTACTTTTTTGGAATGGTCCTTTGAGATGTGGTAAACCGTGACCTTATTGGACCTGAGGTCCCCGTGCGTGACGTACAGGCGACTGTTCATGACGGCTAGACAGGCTGGCCTGGTGATGCCGTCCTGCGAGGTCAAGACGTGCTCCAAGAAGTGTCCCTCCGGACTGAACATGGACACTCGGTTGTTGTAGTGGTCGCCCACGTAGAGGTGTCCGTCACCGTCGCTGGCCACCCCGTAAGGGAATTTGAACTGACCGTCCTGCTTGCCGAAGCTGCCGAATTGGAACTTGAAGTTGAAGGCCGGGTCGAAGACCTTGATGCAGTGGTTGGCCGAGTCGGAGATGACGTAGTGTCCGTCTGGAGTCGTGCAGATGTACCTCGGGTGATGAAAAAAGCTTCCAGCGTCGGAGATGTGGCCGGCTTGGTAGTGGGTGAAGGGCTCTACGTTCTCTTTCATGGCGGTGACAGGGGCGGAGAGCTCGGAGAGAAACTTGCCAAACTTATTAAACACTAGTACCGCATTGGCCTCCTCATCTGCGACAATAAATCTTCCTTTGGTGTCGCACTGAATCCCTAGAAAAAACAAACAAATAATTGTTATTCCTGAGATTATCAGACATAATGATCTGGCACATGTTAGTGATACTCTAACTACGGCCCTTGGGTTGTATTCACTGAGGCTATCCGGTCTCTCAACACTATATATAATTCTCTTCGTCGCCCAACCATGCGGGATACCACGCAAGCACGCCGAGTCTCCAACCCTCGATGAAAAAGTCATAGAAAGATAACTCTTTTATTTCTGCAAGTCGGACGAGGTGTTACCCCACATAACTTTCGCGGGGACAGAGAGCGAGGCTCAGAAAAAAAAGAGAGGTGGGGCGTATGCTACGCCGCGGGTCGGATCGTATGAATATTAAGTCACAAAGTTTCAGTTGCATTGTACTCGAAGATTTAATCTTTTACATATGTTTCGCTATGTAGTATATGTTTCGATTGTTCGATAATGCACATGAACCCCGGAATAAACAAGGAAAAAAAAACATAAAAATACTTATCAATATGTTACCTACCATATTTGCTAATATTTGGTTCACAACAGATTTTACTGCAAGTAGATCTAGATGTATCGAAGGATTTCGCTAGTAGTGTAATCGATTTCAATTGCGCCATGATAAACAAAGACCTGAAGACATTTTTGTAGAGCGCTCTGGAAATCGATTACACTTCTCTCCTAATGATTAACTTTTCTGTATAGGATACACTTCGAGGTGTTGAACTCAAGTGCTATTACATTGTATCGTGCCTCATAGGTCAAGAAAAGTTCCCCCTTTCAGACCAAAGGGCAGATGATGTAAAGGTCAACTGTTTCTGTTTCCCCACGGTTAACGAGGGTGTCATGTGGCCAGCACAACGATCAACCGCCTTTGCCGACTTGGACTCAGGGGTTCCCTAAAAATTCCGAAATTCAAGATCCCAGTCTTCATCGAGATTTAAACCCAGGACTCCCAGGTTGGTAATCCAAGTGCTTAGCAACTCAGCCTCCAGGCCCTGTCGGGCCTTATAAATTACAGGTATTCCTTCAAAAGAAAAGAAGAAAATTACGTTCTACGCCTACCCATGTGTTAATCTAGTCATAGTTTCTGGCTGATTCAGGCAACCCATTTTGTTTTTTAATGACACTAGGGAATAAAGTGCACTAGTACGACTTTGCTCTAGCAAATGGAATCAGAAAAAAGCATTTCTATTTTGTGTCTTTCTGGGTATTTTATTACGTTGTGTTCTTGTATAGGTAAACAGACAGACAGACAGACAGACAGACAGTTAGATAGATAGATAGATAGATAGATAGATAGATAGATAGATAGATAGATAGATAGATAGATAGATAGATAGATAGATAGATAGATAGATAGATAGAAGGAAAGAAAGATAGGTAAGTAGGTAGGTAGGTAGGTAGGTAGATAGATAGATAGATACATAGATAGATAAATAGATAGAGATTATCCATGTAGAAATTGTAAAACCTTCATCACTTACATATAATGATATAAATACATTTTCATATGTGTTAAGAAGCATATACCTGTAGGCGTTGACAGCTCAGGTTGGCCGAATTCCCTGATTGGTTCACCAGATGTTGACCACAGAGACACACAGCCTTGCCTTTTGAGGGTCACGGCCAACGCCCCTTCGGGAGTCACGCACGTGGCCCACGGTTCAGACCCGGCCTCGACGGCGAACGTCACCTTCGGGAAGCCTCTGCTGTCAAAGAGGACGAGTTTGTTGGAAAGAACATCCGTCACCACAGACTCTCCACCCTTCAAGGGCTGAATGTGAGTGGCTTCCTTCACTGCGTGCGTTTCCAGCGTGCCGTCTGCCGGAAGCGTCGTCGTGAAGTGGTACAGGAATCGCAAATGGCACTGCCGCATCCGGACGCTAGGAATCCTGCTAAAGTTCACCGTCGCCGCATCGTGTGACTGCGATCGAAGCAAAGAGTAGCTCTTCACTAATGAAGTCTCAGCTTCAAATCTATTCTCAGGTGAATCTTCATCTTCCGGAATCACTTCGTCCACTCGTTTTTGAATAGACTTCCTTGAACTAGCTTTGTTCACTTTGATGCTAGACTTGTGCAAGGAAGCGGTTTCTACTTTCCCTTTCCCAGAATTTAAATCCAATGGAAAGACTGGGTTCATTGTGGATTTAAGGCCGTTGTCGGAACTATTATCATTTATTACTTCGGATGAACTTGATGACGTTCGCGACCTTGACTGCTTGAAATGAATTTCTTCCAGGGATCTGCTTAGTTGATCGTTAGAAAGATTCATTAAATTTGATAAACTTTTGGAAGACTTGGACTGGAAAAGTGTTTTTATTTTTTTAAGATATCCCTTACGCTTCATAGAGGAGTCGCTATTTGGTGTAGTGTTCAAATTTTGGGAGCTACTTAAAATATTGTCCGTGCTGGAAGCTAAGAAACTTGTTTCCTGAACAACTGAATCGTCTGCTAGAGATATGTTAGAAACAGATGCCGCCCTGGCACGCATGAGACGAATATGGATCCTTGGTCTTGTTTCCAAGGTAGATGAGCTGGTTGAAAGATCTTCAAGGAAAGAAACATGCTTCTGCAGAGCGGTCTCAGTGTTTTCTACAGAGGTTCTCGTACTGGACGAAGAGTCACTCATGATGGTGTCAGCATCGGAGCAGCTAGATGCTTTATCAGATTCCTTGACGAAAGAACTGGCATCGTCTGGTTCCTCGATCTTTCCAGTTGGTGGGAATTTGATAAAGTTTCTTCTGGAAAATTTTCTTTGGAAGACGCTGTCTACGATGCCATCTTTCCAGGGAATCTGCTCTGTTATGTCCATCGATGAAGAGTTGGACAAGGAAGACTGGGAACAGCTGTAGTGAACGGGCACTGTTTCTGAGACTGTGGGCAGATTACACCGGATGGTGCTGCCATGATACGTGTCAACTTCTGTCATTGTTGATGATGTGTGTATGTCTTGTTCTAGAGTTTGTAAAATAGAATAAGAAAACACAAATAAAATTTTATGAGCAAATTTAATTTTTTTCTACTGCTTAAGCTGAAAAAGGCTGCGACTGGTAGTGATAGTCTAAATAGTGAAACATAATTTAGATTTATCCCTAAGTAAGTTCTCTCTCTCTCTCTTTTGTTATTTCTTATTGGTTATCAACAGTACAGGCGTACTATCTTTTTTTTTAACAGGAAATAGTGTAAGGGTACGCGTGGAAGGAGTCCAGCTGAATCAGTGTTTCCCAAACTGAGTTCCGCGGAACCCTGGTGTTCTTAGTGGCATGAATAGGTGTTCCACGAACTACTGGAATAATTTACTCCTAGGCCACAAAGTTAATTAATCTCTATTTTTAAAAAAAGGAAAGTTTTAATCTAAATACTCAGTAGTTCCGTTAAGAAAAAAGTTTGGGAACCACTGATCTAAACAATATTTGAAAGAACTAGGTCGAAGAACAAGTAACATTTGTTTATATCGTCGTAACTAGCATGTTACTTCCAAGACTCAGCAATTTTATGAACTACAGTCAAACTGAAATTCCAAGGCGTTAGCTGGTTGTTGTTTTTTTAAAGTGATACTTTAGTCCCGATAATTGTTCTCCAAAGTATAAATCGAACTTTAAAATCTTCTCAATATGTTAGAGAAGCCCCGTGCGTACATCGACACCAGTTAGTACCCTACAAACAGATATAAAACTTCTCACACATGACTATTTGACCTATGACAAGAATGTTCACGAATGATTTGAGTTGTCACTGAGTATTTTAATAACATGGGGCAAGGTGGCTGAAAGGTTAAGCGCTTGGCTTCCGAACCTGAGGTTTTGGGTTCGAATCTCGGTGATGACTGGGATTTTGAATTTCGGGATTTTCAGGGCGCTTTTAAGTCCACCCCAACTCTCATTGACAACTGACTTTAGTTGGGGGGAAGTAAAGGCGGTTGGGCGTTGTGCTGGCCACATGACATCCTGCTCATTTACCGTTGGTGGGAAGCGTGGTCGAGAGGCCAAGTGCGCTTGAACTTGGCTTGGCTTGGCTACCTAGAAGGGGGCTCGAGGTTCGACACCCGACTCGGGCAGAGTTGCGTTTACTGAGCGCCTAAAGGCAGCACGGAAAACCAACCCCCCCCCCAACTGGTCCACAAATGAGATTGGACCAAAAGCGCTATGCGCATGCTATAAGCATGAAAGTAGCGCTATATAAAAGCTATAATAATAATAACTGATGATCTTAACATCATCTGGCTTATGGTCTGAAAGGGGAACTATGCTAATAACACTGAATTCAAATCATCATCAGAGTGCCTCGTTACGAGGCTAGAAAACATAATATTTAAATGGAAGTATGCTAATGATCTTACTTACAACCTATTGAAATCCTCAGAGAGACGCAAAGATAAAGAAAGATTTTTTACTTCATGTGTAGGAATCTTCTTATTTCTGGATCTTTGGGCGCGTTCTGAGTCCACCCAGCTCTAATGGGTACGTGACATTAGTTGGTGAAACGTAAAGGCGGTTGGTCGTTGTGCTGGCCACATGACATCCACGTTAACCGTCGGCCAAAGAAACAGATGACCCTTACATCATCTGCCCTATAGGCCACAAGGTCTTGAAGGGGAACTTTACTTTTATATAGGACGAATTCGACTAAGTGCACTTTCGTTGGTGTCTTTAGAGCCAGGCAAACTAATGAATTCGCACAGTTTGTCTCTAGCTATTATGCACTAATGGATTAACCCTATGACATAATTATCTTCTGTAAATTTATTATGTTGGCGGATAATTCTTCCAATTATGGTCAATAGACTTTGACCTATCAATAAAACTTAGTACAATAGTAGAATTTGTTCAATCGGGGGAAAAAAATTGCTATATCGGAAAATTGTATTCCATCGCTAGAATTTGTTCTATTGGTGAAACTAACTCTATCGGAAGAATTTGGTCTATCAGCACAACTTTGGCCATCTGTAAAATTGGTCTTTTAGTAGAATTTGATCTATCGGTAGAATTTGGTCTATCAGTAAAATTTGATCTATCGGTAGAATTTGGTCTATCAGTAAAATTTGATCTATCAGTAAAATTTGGTCTATCAGTAGAATTTGGTCTATCAGTAAAATTTGGTCTATCAGTAGAATTTGGTCTATCAGTAAAATTTGGTCTATCAGTTGAATTTGGTCTATCAGTAGAATTTGGTCTATCAGTAAAATTTGATCTATCGGTAGAATTTGGTCTATCAGTAACATTTGATCTATCAGTAACATTTGATCTATCAGTAAAATTTGGTCTATCAGTATAAATTGGTCTATCAGTAGAATTTGGTCTATCAGTAAAATTTGGTCTATCAGTAGAATTTGGTCTATCAGTAGAATTTGGTCTATCAGTAAAATTTGATCTATCGGTAGAATTTGGTCTATCAGTAAAATTTGGTCTATCAGTAGAATTTGGTTTATCAGTATAAATTGGTCTATCAGTAGAATTTGGTCTATCAGTAGAATTTGGTCTATCAGTAAAATTTGGTCTATCAGTAGAATTTGATCTATCAGTAGAATTTGGTCTATCGGTAGAATTTGGTCTATCAGTAAAATTTGCAAGATGGAATCACGAAATAGTACTAAAATTGAACATTTTTACAAAATTTCTAAAACTTACCTGGCAATGCAATATTAGCTTGCCAGTTTCTGCAACCAGCATCCACAGTATCGTAGTCTAGATCCTTCGAGATGGACGCCTCTGTCACATTGGAAGCAGCGCTGAGGCTGTTGGGTGAGTCCAGGCAGGCGATGGGGCTGTCTATACCAAAACGAATCTCTCTGTCTCTGCTCAGTATTTGCTGTTTGTCACAAAGCCCTGTAAGGAATAGTTCAAAACCGGAATTGAAGTTTTACAGGACAGCAACGCGTTAACGACCCACTTGTGAGCGTATATAAATCGAAAACATCAACTTAAGACCGTATTTTAAAGTAAAGATTTTCTTTCTACTTCTTAATAGCCGAGATAAGCGGTTCTAAAATTTTTATAAGGTTTCAGCTTATATCAAATCACTCTTATCTGTCTGTTTGTCTCTCTGGTAAAAAGTTTTTACATGCTAATTCTTCCCCCCACCCATTTTCGGATCGATAATAAAATTAACTAAGTAGTTAATTACTGGTAACTAATTATTTTCTTTGATACCGATAAGGGAAATAAATCCTTCAGTATTCACAGATATGGCTAAAAATGTAGGGTTTCTTAGACCTAGATAATTGAAGCACTTGAACACGTTAGTTCTCCCACACCCATTCTCAGATCAAGTTGAAACTTTAAACAAGTATTTATTGTACCTAACAAAACATGAGTCAATTTTAAGAAATTACCAATTATTCAATTAATTATTGGTGATTTATTATTTTGTTTGATATACAATAAAGGGAAAAAACTTCTACATTGTTGAGAGATATAGTTGAAAGTGCAGAGCTCTTCCCCCCTTAGATAAGCTTTGTTTTTTTTCTTTTTTAAATTATTTTTTTCTTTACATTCGATAACTTTTGGAGCAGACGTTATTTTAACAGGAAATGATATCATCAGAACTAAGGACTACAACTTAGCATAAATGAAACAAATATTATATATTATTATTTACCAAATAATTATTACTATTATTTTCGACTTCCGGGAGTTTAATTGACCTTTAAACTTTACTTTAAAACAAAGAGCGGACGAAGAAACCAATGTCGAATTCACAGGGAATGAGATTTCGCTTCGACCACGAAGAATGTGCTTACTTTATCATCACCAGTGTCAACCATGAGCTGAAAGGTCGTTCTCTGACACTGCTAGGATCATGTGGA
>NC_074720.1:6353956-6483956 GCF_947242115.1 Biomphalaria glabrata
TGTTTCCAGAAACCGGGGTCAGGTCAAACACGCCTTAATTATAGTCATCCTGTCAGGTAAAGAGGTCAGGAAAATAAAATAGCATACATCAGTTTCTAGAAGGTTGTAGTTAATACAATATTTAGAATGGAAGTTTTTAGAATTCTGGAAAGCACGGTTTAACAAATTATAAGTGGGGGAAAGCTTGTTAGTCTGAGTCATTGCATTGTAAGTGGTTCTTGTGTTGTAATGAGTTCTTAAACAGTTGCGTGTCCACCAGTTAAAGTTGTATCATTAAGTTGTTTCAGTAATAAGTCACACAGTTAAAGTTGTATTAGTAGAAAGTTGAATATTATCAAGATATTGAAGCCAAGTTGTTATTGAATTGAAAAGTCTACGTCTTTGTTTAGTTTGAGCAAGTTTAATAAATTGGGAAGAAAAGCACACAGAAATGTTCTTCACATAAGAAGAAAAAAGATACAGATCGTATTGAAAAATAATAATAATACATCATTGATAAGTATTGTGCAATTACGAAACAGAAGTCATCACATGTTTGTGTGTGTGTGTGTGTAAGTTTGTGTGTAGAGAGAGACAGAGACAGAGATAGATAAATTTAGCTCTGGAATCAAAATAAAACTGAGCACAATAATTTACTTTTCCTTAAAAAAAAAAATTGAAGCATTAGAAAGAATAAATAACCAATCAGTTAATTAAATAAAGATTATTAATTAATTTTGCTTGATATCGTGAGGTATATGGCTGTGAATGTGAAGTTCTTCCCCCCTCCCTTTTTTTTTGACTTGTTTAACGCCCTAAAAATACCTCTTATTGTATTATTTCAACGCACTGAGACCACAGAATCAACACGAAATTTGGTTATATGAAGTTGCATAATGCCAAATAATAAAAGGTACGAAAGGCCGTATTGAATGCGCTCTGGACTGTTATTCTGTCGTCTTGAAGGCCCCGAGTTCAAACCCTGCCCGCTGCCATCCCTTTTGTCCTGCGGAAGGTTTATTTTAGTGCAGCAACTGAAGGAACGGAAACTATAGACAACCAAAAAAAATGTAAAATACATTTACACTTCCGGAAATAATATAATTCTATTTAAACCAGATCAAATAATACCTTTTTAATGTGCTTATATGAAGTCAAGGGCTACATCCTACACAAATCTTACTCTTGTAGAACAGCCAATGACACTTAGAAAACTTCTTATAGTAACCATAGTGTCTTTAATTAAAATAATATAAGTCTTGGCTATTCATGATGTTGTGGAGGTTTGAAGGTTTTTGATTACATTCTTTTAATACACTTGCCAGTAAACTTTATTGTTTGGACATTTGAAGGGCAACCCACGTGACCATATTTACTCTTAAGAAAGTTTTAGCTACTTTTCACTGCTCAACGTCTCTTGGCACGAATCTATGAAGTATTTTTAAAATCGGAAATTGTGTGTGGCTGATTGTTAACCAACATTTTTAATAGAGTAGTAATTAAAAGATGATGGTGAGGTGGCTGAGTGATAAAGCACTAGGTTTCCCCCATTCGGGTTCCCGGATTCGAATCCTTGTGAAGACAGGGATTTTTTTTTTTATTTCGGGATATAATGGGTTCTTGGCATTATATGGGGAAGGTTGGGCCACATGACACACTTGTTAATCTAGGGCCACAGTGTTATGGAGTGTGTGTGTGTGTGTGTCTTTGTGCGTTTCTATGGTGACGGTGGGAAGATGTTAGCGATTGACTGTGAATGATGCAACATAGACGTTATTTGGTCTTTGTCAGACGACTCCAGAACGAAAGACAGAGATGTTGTGTTATTTTAGTGAGTAAGATTATCTTCAAAGATATCCTATACTCTTAAGCGAGCAATTCTTGTATGCCTGTATGTATGTATGTATATATATTTATATATAAATTTTATTTCGAAAACGGCTCTAACGATTTTCTTTAAAATTTCAAGGTATGTGCATATTAGTGAGAAAAAAATTCTCAACTCATTGGCCACATCGGGAAAACTCGAGGTCGACCGTTATATCGGTTTGAAAATGCCTCATTATCGAAAAATTAATTTTGGCTAGAATGTTTTATGAATGAAAATTTTCCATGAGGTAAATGGGAAAAACGCTGCTTACGTCACTACATAGTGATCTTGACATAAGTATATTAGCAGCTTTTAATTATTTCAAACCGGATGCAACGTACCCATTTAAAAATTAAGTGCACACTATATGCTAGCCCAGTGATGCCCAACCTTATTTGGTCTGCGGGCCATTTTAATTTTCGGCATTCGTGTCGCGGGCCATATCACCAAAAAGAAAAAAAATGTAATATACAATGAGCTATTTTTAATAGTTTTATTTGTGACTTACTTACATAAATTAATGTGATGCATGAAGTTTATCCAAAACCATCTTCTGAATATCTGGCTGCATAGATGAAACACCAACTCGAGCACTGAATCTAGATGTTCATCCGTAAGGCGATTACGTAACATAGTTTTCGCCCGTTTCATCATTGAAAAAGTTTGTTCACACAGATAAGTGCTTGAAAACATTGTGATCATCCTTAACGCTTGTTTTCGAAGATTTGGAAACTCTTCTGAAGGTAACATGGAATAGAAGTCAATGGTCTGCATCACTTGAAATTTGTCAAGCAGGGATGTCTGGCTTTGTAAGTCAATCAGTTCCAGTTGCAGATTCGTCGGAGCACTTGACACATCGGCAGCTAACGGATTTTCAAAACGACGGATTTCATTTTTTAAATTCTGAAAATCCACAAATCTTTCACTGAAAATATTCATCAAGAGCCTCAGATGTTGTATCATTCTTTCTTTAGGGGAAGACATATTTAGATGCTTATCATTTCGTAGAGTGGTACAGGTTGGAAAGTGGACAAGATGCACCTTTTCCGCCTGTTGAATGAAAGTTGCAATTTTGTTTGGAAAGCACATATGTCTGCATACACATGCGAAATCAATTTGTCTTTCCTTTTTAGTTTGGTGTTAAGTTTAGATGTGATGTGATGTCGCATAAAATAGCCAAATCCCACAACCATGAGGGGTCGTTCAGCTGTGGCACTTGTTTTCATTTATCGGTCATAAATATTTCAATTTCGTGTCTCAAATAAAAAAAACGTTTTAACACCTTCCCTCGGCTTAACCAGCCGGGGGGGGCACTTAATTGTGAAATAGAACGTCTTCATATTCGGACTCTATTTCTGTCAGAAAATCTTTGAAAGTTCTGTGATTCAACGCCAGTGATTTGATGAAATTTACAGTGTTGAGCACAATCATCATCACATGGTCCAGATTCAAAAACTTTCCACAGAGATTTTGTTGGTGAATGATGCAGTGAAGCCGCAGGGGTTCAGTTCCATTTGACTCAACCACTTTTTAAATAACTCTTTCTGTCATAACCCTGTGACATCCAACCATATTTCTAGCGCCATCAGTAGTCACTCCAACTAATTTATTCCAAGGAAGAGCAAGGTCCTCTATGATGGTTGACACATCTTTGAACAGGTCTTCTCCAGTTGTAGTCCCATGCATGCTCCTTATAGCTGCTAACTCTTCTGTTATATAAAAATTGCTGTTTGTACCGCGAATAAATACCAAGAGTTGTGCAGTATCCGTTATGTCAGTGGACTGGTCAGCGGCAATAGAAAACATTTCGAATTCTGCTGCTCTGTCTTTTAATTGTGAATGAAGATTTACCCCCATATCTTCCACTCGTCTTGTAATTGTCATGCGAGAAATGTTGACAGCTTCTACTGCATTCTGCTTTTCAGGACACATTTCTTCCATCACTGCTAGGAAGCACTTTTTTACACATTCGCCATCGGAAAAAGGCTTCATTGCTCTACTTAAGATGTGAGCAACTCTGTAGCTGGCCCTTATCGCAGACTCATTTTCTTGTCTCTTTTTGTTAAATATTCTGGTCAATCCCCCAATCTCTAGTCGTAACATGGCAATCTTGTCTTCGTAGCTCAAACCAAGAATGCCAATATATCTGTTTATGTGTTTGGCTTCATGATGCCTTTTAATGTTATCTATATTATAAAGTAGAATGTGAGGTGTATGTATGTATGTATGTTACTTATAGACATCAAAACCGCTTGACCAATCTTGATAACACAAGGCAGGAATGTTCCTTGGGTACTAACTTACACCGTAGTGTATGTATTGTAGCCCTAAAACAAACTTAAGACCCTCAAAAAAAATAATAAAGTTGTCCGACTCTATTACAGCTATAGTATTTATAATTTTATGGATCTAGGCCATGTCTACAATGTTGACATGAGAAAAGATAGAAAGGATTTAGACCTAGATCTAATTTTAAGAAATACACTTTGCGCAGATAGTTTTTTACTTTGACACATGAAAATACAAAAGAAGATCCATTGATTTCATTATATAATAAAATTAACCTTCAATTTTGTGTTTCAAAAGCATTTTTTACATAAATTAGTTCCTTATATCTGTGACTACAGATTTCCTGACGAACATTCTTTCATTAGACAATACCGTAATGAATCGCGTACTAAATATTAATTCGTTTAATTGTTTACTTTATAATCCCATCCCTAGATCTAAAACTCTACATGCTCTAATCAACTCTAAGATGATAAAACTTCTCTTCGCACAGATAGTTTTATACTTTAACACTTAAACATATTAATTAAAGTCCATTCATTTCATATTTCGATCAAATAAACATTCAAATTTGGTTTTCTAAAGCTACATTCGATCACGATAGCTGCGAAGCCGAGTTGAGATAGGCCTAGATCTATATTCATTCATGAATCGCGTATTAAAAATTATTTCGTTTAATTGTTCACTTTATAATCCCATTCATTTAACAAAGCTATCGCTCTTTTCGTTTTATAATAGATAAGAATGTATCGACTTCGGGTAAACCCATTTTCGCAAAACTAATTTTATTTTCGTAGCAAAAGAGAAATAACGTGAAAGGATCATTAGCTACGTTTAACATACATCTAAATCCAATCCACTAGATTATTCAAAAGGATTTTTTACATAAATTAGTTCTGTTATCTGTGACTACAGATTTCCTGGCGAACATCTTTCATTAGACATTACCAGATGGTTACACATTAATTAACACATCTCTCTACTGAGTCTATTTCTAGGCCTAGGTCTAAAACTCTTATTGAACTCTAAGATGATAAAACTTCTTTTCGCAAAGATAGTTTTATGCTTTAACACATAAACATACTAATTATTGTCCATTCATTTCATATTTTAATCAAATTAACATTCAAATTTGTTTTTCTAAAGCATTTTAAATACATTCGTTCGCTGTTCGCTAAATAAAGCTGCGAAGTTGAGATAGGCCTATATTCATTCAGGAAAAAAGGTCACGCATGCGCAACACAGAATGAACTCTATAAAAGCCAATTTTTAACTCTAGATTAGTGTAGATTTAGATCTATGTCTACCTAAAGATCTACTTTATACTTTAACACATGAACATACAAAATTAAGCCTATTCATCTCAAATTTTAATCAAATATATGTAGGCCTACAAGCAAATGTTTTAATTTGAACAAATGGATTTAAGCCTATTAACTATTCTGATTTGATAGCTTCATTCACACTATTTTTAAATTGACACATTCGCTTTACTTATTACATTATTATTTCGTTTAATTGTTTACAAAACAAACACTCTCAGTGACTATATCGACAGTAATGCGCAAATAAAGACCCGCGGGTCGCGGGTAACATATGTCTAGTGTTTTTTAAAAACAGCCACACTTTCTTTACAAATCAGACATGTTGGCTTACTATCCTATTCCACCAAAAAGTAAAGATCTGTCCACATTTCTTGAAAGTTTCTACATTCAGAGTCCACTTTTCGTTTCTCTCCCATTTCATTCAATTACAAACGTGAAACACTGCGGTACCAATTACTTTGATATCAAAAGAACACCACCCAAAACGATGCATTAATGTTCTGTGTATGCACACGCAAGGTGTCAAGGACACGGCTAGCTCAAGACAGTAGAGTTATTGTTTAATAATTAAAAATAGCAGTTTAGTTTTATCGTCATTGAAAAAAAAACAATACTTGTGTTCTTACAAGTAAAAAAAATATTTACTATGAATATTAGAATACCAAACCTAAAGACGGAATTCATCAAAGAATTAGTGAGAATCCTAACTGAATGAGAATATTTTTTCAACATTCTATGTTTTTATTATTTTTTTATTTTTACATTTTGTTCCAATGCTTTGGCGGGCCGGATAGAACCACGTCGCGGGCCGGATCTGGCCCGCGGGCCGTAGTTTGGGCATCGCTGTGCTAGCCCATAGACGCAGGAACGGCAATAAAAGAATTGGAGGCCCTAGGCGAAATAAATTTGGTGGTCCCAACAGAAAATAAAAAATAAACAGCGGAAAAAAAATGGCACAATTTATTTCAAACATAGTGAACTGCAACAGTAACTTTGGGTACAAGTTTCACTATTTCTTCATTAAAAAACATGTGAGAAGCCTCCACAAAAGGAAGGCCCTATGTGGCTGCGTAGTATGCCTACGCCTAAGGCCCTGATAGGAGAGTTCAATTATTCCCAAACTCAAGGAGGAGTGAACCTTGCGAAGTTCCTGCTTAAGTCACTCACCAAATGTTGTATTTTGATTTTTTTTTTTTAGGCTGTCTACATTTTCGTTGTTCGCCTTTCTCCTGGGTCTGATCTGCTACACTTGTGCTCCGAAGTCTCCAAGTCAGGAAAGTACTCCCAGAAACAGCTCGAACAATGTAAGTTAATGACTTCAAACTCGTGTAATCCTCGGCAAACAAACTTAGCACCATGAAAATGGTCAAATACCACTTGTAAAAAAAATAAATCTTTTAAGGAAGATTCAACTGGTATTAAGCGCTCACAGAGACTTAAAGATAGATAAGTTGAACTGACCTTTTGTGCCTGAGTTAATGAATGTCTAAGATTAGTTGAAACATTGTCAGACAGTGCGCCGCTAAAAAAAAGGGGCATAATAACATTTATAGAAACATGAGGAACATCAGATGATTGTTTTTATTATGTAGAAAAAAATTGAATGTTAATATTAAGAAATTATTGCGGGGAACTAAATTCGAGTCGTTATAGGTAGGGGTCTGTTGCCGCTATAAAGTCTGCCTTTTCAGGCAGAGTCGATAGCTTGTTGGCAAATTAATAATTATCTGGTCAGAAACCTGATTTTGTATTAAGTCGAACTTTTTTTTAAAACTAGTGAATGACAGCGATCATACATTGCAACTCTTATAGATGAGTGTTTAAATAGTTTCTTGATGGTTGAAATAGTTGTATTATTTGAGTTATTATTGTCTCTCTATACAACGCACTCGCGTGCAGATTCTTCGTTGATACAGTGAACACTAACAAAACATAACGTCAACAACGAAGTGGATTGAAGTTTAGCCCTTCTAAAGAGGATCGGAGACTTCATATGGCCCTGAGATATGGGTCCCCATTTAATCAGCATAAGGTCATTTTTCCGTAGCTCTATTTAAAAAATGATTGAAAATATCCCTAGAACCATTTTGTGGGGCCTCCCATCAAGTGGGGGCCCTTAGATGCAGCTTTTTTTTTTTTTTACCAATAGGTTAATCCAGATCGGCTTTGAAGAGCTCCCTTCACTGAACTAAATTCAAACAATGAAACGAATTAGAAAATAATTATTATAAAAACTGTTTCAATATCAGTACAATCAACTAATAATGAAGTAGCTAGACTGACAGTATAAACTGAACAACCCCCTACATCTTTCTTCTACTATACATCATTTAAATAGAAATTTCCAGAAACCACAAAAAAAATTCTAAATCTTCTCTTAGAATGTTCTTTCGAGTAGTTTCCCTTACTGCCAGAGTATGATTTTTGAAAAGGTGTTGAAGCTTCGCTGGCTTTAAAAAAAAGTTCCTCTTTCAGACCTTGTGGTCTATAGGGCAGATGATGTAAAAGTCATCGGTTTCTGTGGCCTACGGTTAACGAGGATGTCATGTGGCCAGCACAATGACCAACCGCCTTTACTTTTCCCCAACTAATGTCATTTACCCATTAGAGCTGGGTGGACTCAGACGCGCCGAAAGATCCCGAAATTAAATTTTCCCAGTCTTGACCAGGATTCGAACTCCGGACCCCAGCTCGGAAGCCAAGCGCTTTACCCCTCAGCCACAGCGCCTCTTTGCTGACTTTACAAAGCTATATGAGCTGTGTCTGTCTGGATGGAATCTTGTACATCTTATTTCTCACAATTTCCAATCATTGATCGAGTTGAAACTTTTCACAATAATTCATTGTCAATGACAACGCATGAATCGATGAGAAATAAAAGCGATTAGTTAATCGATTAATTTTAATTAATTATTTTCTTTTAGCAGGGCTTAGCTATGGGGAGGTAAGCCTTGTGTAGAAAACTAGGTCGTTCGATACATTTTTAAATCTAAGAATAGACTTTAAAACATTCTACTTTTATAAGTGCTTGTATTGCTCAATGGCTGAAAGTCGATGTTTTATCATGGAGGCTCGAGATCCACTTCAAAATCTAGCAACTTCTTCAAAATTGTTTTCAAAAAGGCAGCACGGAAACCTTTCTCCAATTTAAATCCCCCCCCCCCCACCACCACCACCAACAACTGGTCCGCAGAAGTGATTGGACTATAGCGCACTTAGCGTGTTATAAGCATCAAAGTTATGTGAAATAAAAATAATTGATAAAAGTATCTCCAATCGCACACATGTATTATTGTTAGTCTAGATCTACTAAAATATTAATAACTAAATTGATTCAAAATAATTTCACTCAAGACGCTCTTTATGTTTTGTTTAAGTATTTTTTTTTTTATTTTTTGTGCCCTTCTTGTCGTCTGAACTGAATGTGCAGTCAAGCGTAACATTCAGCATTTATAATGTCTATTATTTTATGAGTGTAGTCAATAATTAAATGACCATCAAACATTTAGCCAAGAACCAGAAATATTTATTTTAGAGTTTTTAAATGGAATGAATCTCGGTCCTACGTTGTCGTTAAGAAAGTGAAAATTTGTTTAAAACTTAGAAGTTGATAATTTACAAGTATAAAAACTATTAACCCAAATGGTACTCTGCTATATAAACAATATAAATGTACACGTTTTTTTTTGGTTTCTGTCTAACGTCAGGGTTATTTACGGATGACTAGAGCAGGAACACCTCCACCGTACAGTGCGGCCTGAAAGCTTCAAGTCAGAAGAAGATGGCTCTACGAGCTACTGAACTAGAGACTGGAGACTTGCTGGTTAACTTAGTGCTTGCAGTGACAGACAGACAGACAGACAGAGAGACACGGATAAAAAAAGGGAAAGAAAGGCGGAGAGATAGACTCAGAGAAATAGAAAGAAAGAATTAGACACTGATTGAAAGAGAGAGAGAGAAAGAGAGTGAAAGAGAGAATGCTATTATGACAACCATGTAAGTAAACATATTTGATAAGAAAGCAGAGAGTGTTGACTCGAGACCAATCGTCTTAGTAGTCCTGCGGGCAGTTTAGACCAATAGCTCGCTGCCACCAGCTCAGCACCTGCCCACAGGTTGTGACGATACAGGCCAGTGTTGTGGCTTACTATGACGATTAGTCTCGGGTGACTGCGATACATTTGGATGGGATTGAATACAAAGAAATGGTCTAAGAGAGAAAGAAAAAAATATATGCAGAGAAAGAAGGAAAGGGGGGAGGGGGCGACTACACAGGTATTTCATTTGACACTTTTGCATTTGGTTCAAAACGTAACTGGGTTTTTTTTTTTTGTTTTTTGTTTTTTTTCATGTCTAAACCAATCATTTCAGTTATTGCAACTTTTATCCAACTAAGATAGATAATACTCCAACAGAGCTAACAAATCAACTTTTTACAAAATGAGATAGTTTACAGTGAAATTGTATATTAATTTATAAATACACAACGTCAGAATTGTTCATTGCAGATGTACACTTACAAAATTCAACATATGCAAATTAATAAAACTAAAAGAAAGAATGTAACAAGTGTTTATATAATAGCATAAAATCGATAAATTATATGTTACCCAATCTATAATGGCAAATCATTTCAAAAATTGACCTGCGAATTATATAATAATATACTCTAAACATAACGGCAACATTTAGCAATCCTGTAATTAGTATAACTAAAATGAGTGCATATGTATATTGAAGATGCTGCTTTTGTTCTAAACATGTACATATATTATACATTACACAATAAATGGTTTAGCTATCATAGTAAATATATTGTTTTACCAAAACATTAAATTTGATATTTAGAGTATGTAAAATCTTTACTGAAAATAGCAATATAAAGAGGAATCATTAAATTAATATTATATGAAAATAAATGTTTGTGTTTATTCCTATTATTCAGGCATTGTACTATAGGAGATTCTTCAACCATCAATTTGTGTGATTGTCTAAAATAGTGTTTCACAAACTGTGTTCCACGGACCACTAGGGTTTTGGAGTAATAAACTATTAGGCCTGCATGTACTAGGTCTGCATGTATTAGGCCTGCATGTATTAGGCCTGCATTTAGATTCATTCCTAAGTAAATGCAGAAAAAAAGTTTCTAAAGTTCACCTTTCTGGTCTATAGGGCAGATGATGCTGAGGTCATATGTTTTTATGGCCAACGAGGGTGTGATGTGGCCAGCACAACTTTTCCCCAACTAATGTCAGGTACCCGTTAGACCTGGGTGGACTCAGAGGCGCCCAAAGATTGCAAAATTAAAAATCCCAGTCTTCACTAGAATTCGAACTCGGGACCTCTGGTTCGGAAGCCAAGCACTTTACCGCTCAGTCACCACGACTTCTAAATGCAGAAAATAAAATACAAATTAATTGTATTAGTTCTTAGCAGTAACGGAACAAACTTCTATAACAACATAAGTATGAACTTTGAGCTGATCTGGAATAGATCCAAAAGTGAGCATCGTTTCTTTCAATACATCGAAATTTTTGTTTAACGAGAGTGCTAGGTTCAACGTACAATACTTACAGATGTATTTCTGGATCTAAATTTATTTTCGACCTGTATTTATGATAGAACTTTGTAAAGTCTTTGTAAAGGAAATGTGTCTTATAATGTGTACATTGAACCAAACCGTCAAATGTTGGGAATGTGCAAAAGGTTCCGTTAGAGATGTTTGGGAGCTATACACTAATGTATCAAACACTTTGTAAAGTCCGAGTCTCGTAAACTACTTTGTCTGGTGTGTTATATGTTATTGTATAATTGTTACACCTCAGAATCAAGTACTTTGTCTGGTGTGTTATATGTTATTGTATAACTGTTACACCTCAGAATCTAGTACTTTGTCTGGTGTGTTATATGTTATTGTATAATTGTTACACCTCAGAATCAAGTGCTTTGTCTGGTGTGTTATATGTTATTGTATAACTGTTACACCTCAGAATCTAGTACTTTGTCTGGTGTGTTATATGTTATTGTATAACTGTTACACCTCAGAATCTAGTACTTTGTCTGGTGTGTTATATGTTATTGTATAACTGTTACACCTCAGAATCAAGTGCTTTGTCTGGTGTGTTATATGTTATTGTATAACTGTTACACCTCAGAATCTAGTACTTTGTCTGGTGTGTTATATGTTATTGTATAATTGTTACACCTCAGAATCAAGTACTTTGTCTGGTGTGTTATATGTTATTGTATAACTGTAACACCTCAGAATCAAGTGCTTTGTCTGGTGTGTTATATGTTATTGTATAACTGTTACACCTCAGAATCTAGTACTTTGTCTGGCGTCTTCTATGTTATTGTATAATTGTTACACCTCAGAATCAAGTGCTTTGTCTGGTGTGTTATATGTTATTGTATAACTGTTACACCTCGGAATCAAGTACTTTGTCTGGAGTGTTATATGTTATTGTATAATTGTTACACCTCAGAATCTAGTTCTTTGTCTGGTGTCTTATATGTTATTGTATAATTGTTACACCTCAGAATCTTTAAAAAAGAAAGCCCTAATATGGACGCAACTGTCCTATTTCATAGAAGTTGTACAAAAAAATGATTTCATCTAATTTATAAAAACAACTTTTTACAAAGTTTTTATCATCTTTTTGTTTGTCGTAAAATGTTTATACACATTAGTTCTCTCACACCCAATCTCAGTTGAAATTATTTCTTGTACTTTACCAATTAGTTAATTACCAATAGATAATTAATTATTTTGTTGTGTACCGAACAAGGGAAAGATTTTGTACTTGACAGATCAGGCGGTATAAGTTGAATTAGTCCCCTTGAGGAGGCTTGAGCTTTCAAGTTCTATGACCTCCGTGACCTCTATATCAAAAGCGTCAATTCCAGCCGTACATTTTTAATTAATGCGATCAAACATTCACATAGACACTCCCTTCTTTCCCGCCTCTCCCCTATTCCTACTGGTCCAGACAAGTGATAGGATCATAGCTCATTCAGAAAGCTGAAAGCTAAAAGCATGAAATTGTACCAAATAAAAACAATGCTATTTCTAATCGCACAGATCTGTTATTGTTCTTCTAGATCCATTACGAATTTAATGACATGACGGTTCATTCCATACAATTACACTTTATAGAAGCTTTTTTTTTTTTTTTAAATGTAATGTTTAAGTTTTTCTTGTTAATAATTTAAAAATCTACAGCCGCGTGTAAACCTCGTGAAAAAGAAAATTTGAATCTTTAATAGTTGCATATTCTAACTAGTGAATTAGGGCTGGGGCTTTGAACAGATCCTTCTGAGACCTCCCCCCACCTCAAACGGTAACCCTATTCTCTCCCTGCCCCCCCCCCCTCTCTTATAAGCCTCATTAAATCAACACGAACGAAATAAAAATGATTTTGGATTTCTGCAGAGCTGTGCCATATTGCCATAAAGATAAATCTGAGACTCCGTAAAGCAACATGCAGCTGATAAAATGTATTTTTAGACTCTTACGTCAGGTGCTCCTATTTTTAGAAAATAAATTAATATCGTGCCATTAACGGACCTATAGTGTTGCTATTACAAAATATCAGACGCTATATTTAGACCGCTAGTGTTGTCGCAGTGCCAACTTTGGTAACAGCATCACCATGAAAAGCAATCAAAATGCCACAAGTGGCGGCATTTCTTTGACTAAGATCTGACAGTAGTTATAACTGCTATACGCATTAGTGGATTGATCTTAAGAATAGCTAAACGTCTTTCCCAGTTTCTACTGCTGCGTGGCTGCCAAATGAGAAAACATACTTGTGGCGAATATTTTAGGATAAATACTAATGGCGCTTACTGATGAGAGTAATAAACAAAAAAAAAGACACAGAGAAGTGCAATATTGACAACCTCCATGGTCAAGCACTGAGTAGATTTCCATTGGTTCTTTCTATCTTGCGAGACAATCACAAAATCTGGAGTGGCAGAAGCCTACAAAAAAGTGTACAACAAAATAATAATAATAAGGCTTGTCTTCGAGTCCGAAGATTAGTGAGGAGTGCAGTATTTCCCGTGGCTGCGCAGCCCCAGCTGTGACCTACATATTTGCCGAATTCAGGGCAAGCATAACCATTGTCCACAGGTGGTCGATTTAGATTTTCTTTTCGCGTCTGCGTTTGTCTTCGGCAGCGGATTTTCTTTTGGTCTCAAATGTGTATCCCGCGGCCTTCGTGAGTGACCTCCAGCTGTTTCGTTCTGAGGTGGTATGCAACCAGGTGCTCTCTTCTATGTCAGCCTAGGAAAGTTGATGCCTAAGCTGGTCTTTGAAGCGTTTCCCGTCGACCACCTTTTAGCTCAACCAAAAAAAGACTGCCTTTGGCATACGTTCGTCTCTCCATAGGGGATACGTGCCTTGCCCAGCGTAACTGGGTAGCACTAATTTCCCGACGAAATAGATGAAGACAAAATAGCTCGAAATTAATAATAATATATACACCATTGTTATATCAACCGAGGGAAAGATTCTCGTTGCCTGTCAGAGGGCGCTACTGCTGCAGACCTGCCACATCGCCAGAAAACTCCTCGGTGGACACTGATAAAGGGACTACAATGAATTTTGTTTCTCTTAAACGAAACTCGACCCTGGCAGTGCCAGAGATTGAATGCTCTTTCGTATCCAGCATAATAATAATCTTTATTATCCATGAGGAAATGTATCTTACAATTTGTGATTTACACCGAAAAAAAAACACGAAAATAAACATTATAACTCTAGAAAACCAAAAAATACATTCGCACTAACGTAAGTCATAATTTATATGTGAACGGTTTAATATCAAATAGTTGAATTTTATTTAATAATATGATTACCGGTGAAAGAAAGAGTCTTTATGTCTGTTAGTCTTTGCAATCGGTGTCTTGTGTCTTTTTTGTAAAGATATTTTGTGAAGGCCCCTACGTTGTTCAAGCTTAATATCAATATATCCATAAATGTGCTGGATTCATAAAAATTAAAAAGTGAGTATTTAAGAATTTGTTTCTTTTTACAAAAAATATATTTTTTTAAAAATGTGGGGATCCAGTTTAAGAGAGAGTTCCTGTCTTCAACTATCGTAAATCGTTTCATGTATATAATGTTATGTGTGTGCAATAGGCAGAAATCCAGATTATCTATCATGATCAAACTGGGTCATCTAATGCCGCAATCTTTGCAAACTTAATTTAAGAGTGATGGCATTAGTCAACTGGCCATAACATGACGGTAAGCACCTGAATGTCTACACGCGGATCCATCACTGCCTCAGAGATCTGGAGCTCACTAAAAAACTGGATTCTTAGATACACCACGCTAGAGAACGAAACAAAATTACAAGCAAGACAAAATATCTCCAACCTATCAGACGTCTTGACGTCAGACTTCTTGCAGCTATGCTGCTAATGTATGGGAACTAGGCGGTTATGACGTTACTACGGTACACTGCATACAATGCTACAGAAGGATTCTGGGTATCACATTTACAATGGACCCCACGATGACCTGCTAACTATTGTATAAAAAAAAACGCAAGCAAAAATTCCTATGGTCATATTACAGGGTATCAATGGCTCACTAAGACCTTACTTCGTGGAACAGTACCAGGAAAAAGAAGAAGAGGCAGACAGAGAAAGTGATTGGAAGACAACTTAAAAGAATGGACAGGCCTGCCATTGAAAGAGGCTCTATCCAAGACAAAAGACTGCCCACACATTGTGACGTTGCAAGTCAGTGTTCAGGCCTTCTAATACGATTTCTCTCAGACTATTACACAAGTAACGCTATTGACAGAGCGCAAAGGTGGTGATTTAAAGGATGTGTTCTTTCTCTGCATCTATATGTTAGTTCTATACTAGGTAAAGATGCCTAAGAAATAGTTCTTTGTATTTAACCAATAAATAATATATTTTTACAGGCCAGAAGACGTGAAAACATACTGTCTATCTGTCTCTCTAGTTGAATTTGTTTCTCGCTCACTCACTCTCTCATTCAAACACACACACACGCTCTTAGTGGACCATCAGATAAGATGTTACCCAGAGAATTATCTCCTCCTTGTCAGACTTCGCTTAGCTCCCCTTTTATTTGTATAAAATGTTCCCGACTTGCGGTCTTCAACTTCTTCCATCTTTCAGCTTTTTTTCTCTATTCTTTTTATTTGTTGCGGCGGTAAAAGAAATGGAAAAAAAAAGGAAGAAAAGGATTCAGCTAATTGGTGGAGCAAATCAATGTTGCCTTAACTCTGTCTAGACTATTTCTCGAGAGTTATCTTTCTTGATAGATGCATGGGCTTTAGAGTCCATTAATCTCTGATTCTGTTAGATAGTACTTGCACAACATGTATCTTATCTTATCTTATATAATACAGACGTTACTTCAAAAAAGAAGATGATTACGTCCTACGCGTCATGCATTTAGTCATGCATATTAACCAATGACTTAAATTCTGCCAAGTCACTGGTTTTCCTGGCTAGCTCAGGCAACCCATTCCATGCTCTAATAGCACTAGGGAAGAAGGAGTATTTGTACAAATTTGTCCTAGCATATGGGACGAGGAATGTATGCATGTGTCTCTATATCTCTGTCTGTGTCTTTCTAAGAGAATTTTGGGAATATATTGTCCTACTCAGTTGCGTGGTTATGGTGGGGGAATGGGGAAAGAGAATTTGAAAATCCCCCTCGGGCCCCCACTTTAAGGGGGGGGGGGGCTCTTAAATGAGTGTTCATTTTTTGTTTACATTAAATATTGTGCCATATATATATATATATATATCATGTCTTGATGTAGAATGTCCTAATGCAGGGGCCCCTAAAGTGGTCAAGCCCCCCTTCCCCCCCCAGGGCCCACTAATGATGGCACTGGTCTCACTTCTTCACTTCACTTCACTTCACTTCTTCACTTCACTTCACTTATTCACTTCACTTCACTTATTCACTTCACTTCACTTCACTTATTCACTTCACTTATCTTTTTGTCTGTTGGATCGTTTTGGGCACCACACATGATCTGTCCACCATTTTTCTTCATTCGTCTTTCGCCTTGACGGAATCTCTTTAAGGGACAGGCCTGTCCATTCTTTGATGTTGTCTTCCCATCGCTTTCTCTGTCTGCTTCTTCATCTCGTGGTCGAGAGGCTAAGTGCGCTGAAACTAAGCTTGGCTTGGCTACCTATGAAAAGGGCTCGAGGTTCGACACCCGACTCGGGCAGAGTTGTGTTTACTGAGCTCCTAAAGGCAGCACGGAAAAAACTTTTCCTAGATACCCCCTCCCCCCCACCTGGTCCACAACTGAGATTGGACCAAAGCGCTCTGAGCATGCTATAAGCATGAAAGTAGCGCTATATAAAAGCCATAATTTAAAAGCTACAGTTCCCTGTGGGAAGGTCTTTGCGAACCTCTAGAGCATCGCGAGAGGTCTCTCAGACACATACTAATGACACTATTTTTCTAATTATGAACACTTTAATCACGTTTATATTGATCTATATTGATCTCGTGGTTTCAAAATTACATGTAATAGAATAAATAAGTAATCAATATCGAACAAGACACTTCAGCAGTCTCTTAAGACAGATGTCTCGTCCATTTACAAAACATGTTTGTCCTACACCGTTTTAGCAGCGACCCAAGGTAGGAACATAAACTCGCCAGTGTTAGCAAGTCACACACACACACACACACACACACACATACACACACACACATCCATTCAAACCAGTATGCTAACATTGCCAAGTTGGATTAATATAGAGGTCAGTGAAATAGGTTGTTCTGGAAACTACCTTTGGCTTGTAAGGTGAAACTGGAGCAGACGACACTGAAAAGACAGCCACCATCTTCCACGACAATTAGAGTTGAAACATTAGAGTCCTGCTAATTAAGCGAAGAAGAAGACTTCGTGACGGAGATAATGGCAGACTGATGTTGACAGCGAATGACGGGGAAGGGGGGGGGCAGTATATCCTCCATCTTTGCTTGAAAAGATAAACACTGGTTCAAAGGTCAGAAAACAAGGGGATAGTTTAAATAGTTTAAAACAAAAGGGCATTCACTCTGCGAAACAGATTAAAACTTAGTACAGGATCGTCTTTTCTCATTATTTCTAAGGTTGCTAATGCTCTAAGGTTTCTAAGTTGCTCATTTATCTTATCTTATCTTATCTTATCTCTTATTTTATCTTATCTTATTAAATACTGCCAAGTCATTGGTTTTTTATTGCTGGCTCAGCCAACCCATTCCATTCTCTAATAGCACTAGGGGAAAAGGCGCCTTTGTACAAATTCGTCCTAGCATATAGAATGGGGAATCTGCATTTATCTTTGTGTCTTTCTGAGTATAGAAATATTTCTGAAGGGAAAAGCTACAATGTACATTTTGATCAAGATTGAAACCTGGTGGTGGAGTATGCGCTGTGGAATGTCGTTAGGGTTTGAACTACCGCTGCCATGACCCGTCGTCCTGTGGTTAGGTTTCGGCTAGGATGTAATTATCTTCAAAAATCAGAATGAACATCCGAAACATGTAAAACAAAACAAGAATACATTAAAGAGTGTATGCGTGAGAATGCTAATGAGAGATTTAAATAAAACTTAATCATCATTAATGATTAGTCATCAGGATGTCTGCCTGGTTGTGTGTCATACATTCAAGACTGCCCCACAAATGATTCCTGTTTTCGAGTCCCACCTAGAGGACCTCCACATTTTAAAACATGTATAATTAATAACAAAATGTGAATATTAAATATAAGAAAATAAGGAAATGAGATGAAATTTACAAGAACTCTTATTTCTCTCATCATGACCATGTCTTGCTTTTAGATGCATTGATATTTTAGGTGCATTTATACTGAAACTTCAAGATAGTAATAAAGTAAACGTAAGTAATGTTCCAAGACCTTGCGATCTATGGGGCAGATGATGTTAAGGTCATCTGTTTCTTTGGCTAACGGTTAACGAGCAGGGTGGCATGTGGCCAGCACAACTACCAACCTCCTTCACTTTCCCAAACTAAAGTCAGGTACCCATTAGAGCTGTGTTGACGCCCTAAAAATCCCGAGTTTCAAAATCTCAATCTTCCCCGAGATTCGAACCCAGGACCCCAAGCTACCACGCCAGCCCAAGGTGGTAGAGGCGTCTACAAAACACCTGCCTAGGGAATCCAGTTTGTAAATGTTATGCACTTATCATTACAGAGTAGGCACTTACCTGAATGACTAATATAGAGAGTATTGCGATGCTCGCCATGTGAAATGCTTTAGCAATGTGCGTCTCCACACTATCCAAAGAGCTTGACTTAACGACTCTCCCTTTCAGCAGCGTCGAATTGTCCCCCATGCTGCTTCGGTTGCCCCCGCATCCGTATATCCAATCCATGTGTTCCGGACACGTCCTCTTCTGAGATTCGTTGTTCTGGGCGATGACGTCGTACCTGCTGGTCCCTGCCTCGCTCTGGCTGTCGTTCAGGCTGCTCGTCCAGAGAATACAAGACCTGGCTATGGCGTCGTACACGATGTCAATATCTACCTCGCTGGCAAGGACGCCAGGGTACCTCGCCCTCAACATACTGAGAAAATTTTGGCCGGAGATGTCTTTGGCCGTGAGAACATCTGTGGACATTTAAATACGAAGTATTCGTTCAGTTAGAAGTTATAAAAATAATCAATTAGGAACAACTTTTTTTTCACCAAACTTTTCGATTTTTAGAGGCTGAAAACTTTTAAAATGTTTTTTTTTTTCAGTTTGTCTGTCTTCTTGTTGCATTTAGATGTCTAGATGTTTAAGCGCTATGAGAAAATCCGATTATATGAAAGGAGCTCGGAATAAGTAGAGCAGTTTGGTTTCGGTCTTTTGGTAGAAAACTCTTTTCGGTATAAAAATGGGCAATTGTAGTGGATTTTTTTTTTACTTTCGATTTTCGATTTAACTTAACAACTTATATTATACCACTTTAAAACCCAACGTAAAAAAGCTATATATAAATTTGATATATTCTTCCGGTTACCTTGGTGGCCATCTTAAATATAAACAAATGTTAGCACCTATAGTAAAATGCTAATTTTTTTTTTTTTTTTTTTGCTGTCTGTACAGTTGCTAATGATGCACAATTTGACTTTCCAAATAGCTGCATGAAAGCTTTCATTAACATACTGGGTGTTTATTTTAGTACAACATGGGTTATTCTAGAAAAGGATAATAATAAGTCCAACCCCACACCCTCAAGTACATAAAGATACTAGACCAGAGCGCTCTGAACATTCTATAGAAGTAAAAAAAAAAATTAGTTAAAAAACAAAGCTAATATTAAGTTATATATAGTGAATTTGCATCAGTTATTTTGAATTAAACATGTAATTAATTTATTAACGAGCCAGACTAGCAATAATACATTTGCCCGATTTGGAATATTGTTTTTTTTTAGCGCAACTTTCATGCCTATTGCTTGCTACTGCGCTATGGTGACAAGTTTAGGGAGATGGTCTCTGGGAGAAGGTTTCAGTGCTGCCTTGTCAAAAGAGATTTTTTTTTAAAGTTGTTCTAGTCTGATTTTGAGCTTGAGCCCCCATGATGGAAGGCCGAACTGTTTGACTCTGAGCTATTCAAAAAAGAAGATTTTATAGTCTGTTTTTGTTAGCTTACAATTTTTAGCGAACTACCTATTCTCTACACAAGGCTTATCTCCCATTTGGTTACAACATTTTATATTTAAAATAATAAATTACGACTGACTTCATAATTTATTGGCTAGTTTTGGCTTGATTCATGCATTGTCTTCGGTTTTGAATGATTGTGCGAACTTTAACTTGATCTGAGATTGGGAACTAAGAAAAAAATAATAATGTTGAAAAGATTCTACCCAGACAGACGGACGGACAGACAGACGGATGTAATAGGTAAGCTTTGTAAAAACAAATAAAAAAATATATGGTAAGCATTTCCATCCAGAGGTCAAGGCCGCTGTTGTTGTCTGATGTTGTGGCCTTCATACAGTGAAAGATGTCGTCAATCATCCCTGCCTCCCCCGTATCTCTACCCTCCGTTCTGTGAGCTCTGCTCATTGTCTGAGCTAATTAATCGCTTAGAGCATCAATCCTATAGATGGGAGTATTAATACTTATTTGCATACATTTTGTGCTGGACTTTCTGTAGCAATGAGAGGAGGAGTTTCTTAGAAAGGGAATGGTGAGAAATGGAGGTATGTTTTAGTATTAATTAAGTTAGTCTACTGCTCGCAATGGGCAGACATTATTCTTCAAATATCATAGTTCATCACAGTCCACTAAAGTCAAGGCCAATCGTTAGCACAACCTTGTCGTGACATGCCCTCCAGGTGATCATGGGATGTCCATTTTTTCTTTGATTTCTTTGAGATCTTTTTTTTTTTTTCATTTCCGGTTGAAAGCACCCTGGGAAGTGTGTGTGCTTGTTATTGATGGACATGGCGGGTTGAGCCTTAGTTCTAGTACACAAGTAGGTCACGTCTGCTATCGTGGTGTATGCCTCTCTATTTGATTCATTCTCTCTCTCTACCTTTCTCTCAGACTACTTCTCTCTGTCGCTTCTCTTTAATCTTCTCACTCTGTCTCTTTAACTTTTTATATCTGCCTCCTTGTGTCTCATTCTCTCTCTCTCTCTCGTTATCTCTTGATTTATCACGTTTGCCTTTTATATAGCTATTTGTAGAGGTTGCATAGGTTATAGTTAATTTTTTACTGAACCACTTAAGTCCACAATCTTTTATAGTGGGCATGTTGGGAAACAGAGGTTCTCAGAATAAATTAGATAACTCTCCAATAACTCTAGATCTAGCTAGATCTAAGCCTAGATCTATGTCTAGTTTGTATGACAAATGAGAATGGATATATTAATTTTTATTTGCGAGGGTAAAGTCTAATTAAGTATGTGTACACAATTGTAGCTTAAATTAGGTCAAAGATTTTTTTTTCGTGTTGCCAATTGATCGAATTTTGTTAGAAGAATAAATCTTTTTTTAGTTATTAATTTTGAAGGCATGGATAAGGTTAATAATTATTATTTTAAAAAAATATAAGTGTACGCTAAATGAATATATGGAGATGCTGTAGCTGAGGGGTAAAGCACTTGGAACCGGAAGTCCCGTGTTCGAATCCTGGTGGAGACTCTAAGTGGACCACTTTGGGGGCCGATTTTGAGTTTGTGTTTCCACACAAACTGTCTTTGTAACCTTGATTTTTTTTGGTAAATTTAATTTAGTGCTCACCATTGGTTCAATATTTTGAAACAGCAGCTAATGAACTAATTAAAGACTCTACCTCGGAGAACCTGTAGCTGTTGACTTTGTTTTGACACATTTATAGCAAATACATTAATCAGTGTGACTTAAGATCGGAGCATTAACAGGTAGACGAAACAAGTCTTCACACCCAATCCCAATTCAACTTAAAATTTTGCACAAGTATTTCTTGTACCTGACAAAGCAAAAATCAATTTAAAAAAAAATAACGAATTAGTTAACTATTTTTATTTTTTTTTTGGTATCGAACAAGGGGAAGAAATTTGTACTTGACTGGTGTGGTGATATATGTAGATTTATTCCCTCTGGTGGAGGCTTGAACCCTCGAGCTCCGATTCAAGTCGTAGAAACTTTTTTTTTTTTAAAATGCATTTAAAAAGCGATCATGGAAACATTCACACAGATACCCCCTTTCTTTCCCCGCCGCCTTGTAACCCAACAGGCCCAGACAAGTGCTAGGATCATAGCGTATTGAGAATACCAAAAAGTATGAAATAGCGCTGAACTAAAACTATTGGTAAAAATATTTCTAATCGCACAGAGTTTTATTGTTAGACTAGATCTATTACATAGTTAATGACATGGCTGATTCAAACTAATATAAACAATTCCACTTAATATAAGTTTAACGTTCTTAAAAACGCATATTTAATGCAAATTGTAACCCAATAGACATTACTATGATCACTTAAACTTTAAAATTAATTCTAAAATTTAAAATTAATAGTGCAAATCCCCATTTTGGTGACGATATTAAAAATATACATTAATATGCATTAGTATTTAGTCGTCTGTGAACCCTGCAATCATTTCTCTTTCTTTTCCAATTAGTTTAAACACATTTTCCAAGAATCGAGCAATTAATTGCCGCGAAACTCCATCACGCCATTTGAAGCTAGGGCGATAGCTGTTGGAGAGGAGATTGAATGGGGGATAAGGCGGGGGTGGGGGGGAGGGAAGGGAGGATCATTGACAATCTCCAGAAGTAAAGTCTGCAAGACACGCGAAGGTCATCTCAGAGCCAATGGTCAATGAGAGTATTGGCAGCCTGACAGCGTCTGGGTGTAACCAGACTAATGGAGTTTTATTTACTGCTCACTGGTGGGGAGCTTGTGGCAGAGCCAAGGTCAGGATGAGTTAACTGTTTCCTCAGATCCACCAAGGTCAAGATGCGTTAAATGTTTCCTAAGAACCACCAAGTTCAGGATGAGTTAACTCTTTCCTCAGAACCATCAAGGTCAGGATGAGTTAACTGTTTCCTCAGATCCACCAAGATCAGGTTGTTAACTGTTTCCTCAGATCCACCAAGGTCATTTTGAGTTAACTGTTAAACGTTTAATTAATTAAAACAACGTCAGGTTGAGTTAACTGTTAAATGTTTAATCAAATCAAACAAGGTCAGGTTGAGTTAATTGTTTCCTCAGATCCACCAATGTCAGGGTGAGTAATTGTTTACTCAGACCCATCTGTATAAATGTAAAGGCATTGTTGACTTATTAGGACAGGCATTACCTTAGAATGAATTGTTTAGATTTATAATAGATTCTTTTTACTACAGCAACTCTGTAATTGTCATAAAAACGTGTATACGTCATGGGAATTAAGTGTGTTTTAAAAATGGTATAAAAGAAAACAAATATTCCATCATTTAAAAATGAAAAAAAAATATAATAACAAAATATAAACAAAACTTAAAAATAATGAAAAGAAGAAATAGAAGGAACACATGATGAAAAAAAAACTGATGTATTTGAACGCCCTAACATTCTATATTACTAATGTTTTATTTTTATGTAAGCAAAGCCCTATCACTGAACAAATGAGTTTCGGCTGAATGGTTGTGTGGTATGCGCTCCGTAGTGTCGTTCGATGGTCCTTTGTTCGAAGCCTGACCTGAGGGAGATACGGGATAGTATGTAATTATCTGAAGAAACATCCGAAGCGAGTAAAAACAAACAGCAAATACCGTAAAGGTCGTGCCTGTTTCTGCATTTGTAATATCAGTGTCTATGTATAAGTTGGGTTCTTGATCTAACTATTAAAAACACTTTTACTCAAAGCCTGAATCCTATTTTTAACTCCTTCTCTTCAAACTGAAGATACCAACGTTGATTGACCCAATTAAATAAAATTGATTTTTTGGTTTCATAAACTTTAATTTGTGTTATTTAAAAAGAGCACGCATTCTCCTATAATAAAAACTTTAAGCAATTAGTTATTGTACCAAACAAAACACGAAACAATTTTAAAATTAACAAATTAGTGAATTAATTTTTCGGAGCTAATTATTTTGTAAGATAGTGAAAAAGCGAACTTCTACATTCTTGGGTAATATAGTAGTAATTGCGGTGTTGTTTTTCCCATAGATGAGATTGGTTTTTTGTTTTTTTTTTCTTAAAAAGATTTTTTATTTATTTTACTTGTAACGATACTTTCTATGTCAAGCTCAGCAAGTTCATCTTGAAAGTCAAATGTTTCTTCTTTTATTAGTACACTGACCAAGAATCCATTGTAATACTCATTTCTCTTTCTTCATCCACATTCTAACTATATCTCACAAACATTGCCCCCCCCCCTTTTCCTCCCCCCCCCCCCAACTCTCACGTAAAAATGTGCAGAAAGAAAAGAGCAGAAGAGATGTGACCCGCCGGGCGCGTCTAATAAAAATATTGGAGAATTTTATGATCTGTAAGAATTGGATCTCCGATCGGGGAGAGTCATATGCACTGAGCTATATATATTTTATAGTATTGCGCATGCTCGGCTGGTAACGGGGGAGAATTCGGCCATTTCCGTCATTGTATCGAGTTAGGAGAAAAAGATTTTCAATCATGTAAAAAAAAAACTTTTCATTTTAGAATTTAGTTGTTTAGATTTTTAAACAAAATAAATACCGTTGTTGTTGTCAGGACGTTTATGTTTATTCAGCTTTGACTTAAAGCACCAAACTGCTGGTAGACAACTAAACCGCTGTAGGCGTATTATATTTGAACGTATAAAACGGGAAATAACTTTCTAAGCACCACTAAATATAACTTTTATTACAATATAAACAAATGTAACTCGAGATGAACTAAATTTATATTTTTAAGAAATCTAAACTTGCAATAAAAACATGTCTTTACACTCCGGTATTCTAGAGTCGTCTGGTCTACCCAAGACAGCTTATTACAGAGCCGATAATCAAGCGTCATTCACACTGCATAGCCACCAACCAATCGCTAACCTCTTACCGTAACCATAGAAACACACACACACACACACTCCATAACGGATGGGGAACATGTTTGTGTTTTTATTTCAATAACTTTAAAGTATAAAATAAATTATATAATATAATAATATATATATATAAGTGCAGGACCGGCTTTAGGCCACTGCAAACTATGCGGCTGCAGTGGACCCCGCACTTTCATAGGCCCCGCGCTAATTCTACGTGTAAATTATTTAAGTAAACTATTATAACTGGAAATTGCAAATTCCTGGAAATATGAAAGTCATTAAAATCTCCTGAAAACTCATAAAAAATGTCCTTAAAAATAGACAAAATTGTCAAAATCATCATTCAACTTAGTAAACGCCAACCCTATGACAATTAAAAAAAACCCAGCATTTTCAGCTTTCATAAAATAAAAATCTAATGCAAAGTCGAATTGATTTTCTAATACAAAATCTGAATTTTCACTTATTATCCTTATCTCTACCCTGACTGGGCCGCGCGAATTCCATTTCTCATAAGGCCCCGTAAGTGTTTGGGCCGGCCCCTGTATAAGTGGACCTTTTATGCCCTTGATGTTTTCGGATAGACTGGGATCGAAGATAAGATTCATTTCATTGGCCATCACCAGGCAACGGACATTGCAGACTGTTGTGAACGTCAAAGACTTAAAGAGATAAGCCTGGGTCTGTCAAAAAAATATTAAGACACTGCCAGATATTTGGAACTTATCTTTTCAATAGAACCCTAATGTCAGAAGTAAAGGAACGACAGACCTTCCTGGACCACACAACACATAGTTATTAGAAGCAAACTTATATCTAAGTGTAATGAAATAACAAATACTATCTTGGCTTTATTCAACATGATTAGGCTACAGTAAACAGGGAACAAATACGAACCGGTCTGACATGACAGTGTTCAGGTATGATGAATACACGCAAAGAAAACCGTTTACAAAACCATCATCAGATCTGTGGTCATATATGCAAGTGAAACCTAGACGCTGACAAAGATCGCAGAAACTCTGCTAAATACTTGGGAATTTCGTCCCGTTTGAGAACCTCTCAGATGTTCTGGTATATTTTTTAAAAAAGTTCATCTAATATTGTTTTTAATGTTTCGGATTTTCCTTCATGATTGTAGATTATTACATCCTAGCCCAAACCAACTGCTGGACAGAGGTGGGGGCAAATAGTGGCGAGCAGGACTCGAACCCCGGATTAATGAGATGACAGTCTAGAGAGTTTATCACACGACCAGGCAGCCGTCCATATCTGTGGCATTTTACGTCTCGAGAGACGATCTTTTCCCTTTGAAACTTTGCTGTCCATATATTATATAAATATGCTATGGACATACGATTCAGATTGTATTAATCGTACCATTTCGTGTGAATAATTAGAAGTTTATGTTACATTAAAATACATCATTCGTATTTTTGAGTATGATGCATAACAGTCTAAATTCAGGTAATTGATTATGAATGCGAGTTTCACACAACATAAATCGATGTTTCTAATTGCAGAACTGTATGTATAATCTGTTTGTTAACCGTGGACATAATCTCAAACAAAATGCTTCGCGATTTGAAATACACTTGGCAATACTACTATTTAGCACTTGTCTGACTCAAGAGGCTCACCGACATTTTGTTTTTATCCCATAATCCACCTTTCACGTCCTTCCTGTCTCTAGGCCCCGCCCCTTTGTGATGCAGGCAATTACATTTCATGAACACTTCTCATGAGCAGATTTCAAAACACAGAATGAAACTTGAAAACAAAAGAGCTCTCGTATGTCACTCCTGGACATATTCATCTTTCAGGGTGCAGAGAAGACTTAACTAGTTACACGAATCAGCGCCGTGCGAGTAATAGCACCGTCAAACATACATATCATGCAGAGCTAAATTTCAATTTTGTTGGAATAAATTTCAGGTCACCTTTTTAACCATACAATATTTATTTTTGATATAGCTTAAATTAAATTAACTTACTTTTGTCTGGGTGGAATGTTTTACATTTTAAATTCTCGGATCGAGTTGAAACATTGCACAATTATTCATTGTCTATAACAACATAATAAAATAGTTAAAATTTCAACCTATTAAAAAAATTAGTTAATTTATTAATGTTTATAAATTTGTTTTATATAGAAACGTACTAAGCTAAGGGAAGATAAGCATTGTGTAGACAATTAGATCGTCTGCTATCAAATTTAAGATATAGACTTTTTGAGACTGTAAAACCTATTTCTATAAGTTCTTGAATAGCTCTTTGGCTAACGCGTCGTCCTTTCATCATGGTGGCTCGATACCACAAGTTTGATTACAGATTCGAGCAACTTTAAAAAAAAAATCTTTTGAAATAGCCACACGAAAACCTTACCTAGATCCCCCCCCCTCCCTCGCCCTAAATGATCCACAAAGGGATTGGACAATATCACATTGCGTATTTTATAAGCATAAGAGCTGCGCTAAAATAATATTTCCAAACGCCAAAATCTATTATTGTTAGTCTATGAGTATTAAAAAATTAACTACATGATAGATTTAAAATTATCGATGCAATTTCAATGAATACAAGATTCATATTTAGAAAAAAAAAGGTTTTTTATTTTACTTGTCAAAGGGGGGCTCTGTAGCTGAGTAGTTAAACGCTTGGCTTCCAAGCCGAGGTTCCTGGGATCGAATCTCGGTGAAGACTGGGATTTTGAATTTTGAGATATTTAGGGCGCCCTATAAGTCCTGAGTTGGGTACCCAACTTAAGTTGGGTAAATAAAAAGAGGTTGGTCTTTGTGCTGGCTGCATGACACTCTTATTGTCCACCGTGTCCGAAGAAACAGACTACCTTAACATCATCTGCCCTAGATCGCAGGGTCTGAAAAGGGAACTTAAATGTATTTTACATGTTAAAACGATGTATGCACTCGGCTCAAATCAGCCATTATACCTAAATGTAGATAGGGATACTCCATGGTCCTATTTTATCTTCTTTTTTTTTCATATAAATTCTGTAACTTGGGAGTTAAAAGTGCAGACGTAACCAAGCCCATGACTAACTTTGTCCACATTGAATGACCAATGGTCAAAACGATAAAGAAGAGAGGGGGACTCCACACGAAGATCATTCAATAGCCGGACGCCATTTGATCGATCTATCGACTAATCGACAAAGATGTTATAGTTTCCGTATTCCTCAAAGGATAATGTCTCGGGAGTGACCTCCCTTTACAGCAAGGGGAAGGAATTCAGACCATTGGTCTTGTGTCCCCTTGTTTAGTGTAAAATGTACTTCAATTTGGTTTTCAAAACGAATGTGTAAAGTGGTCTCTTATATTATTAGTGAGTGGGTGAATAAGAGAAAAATCAATGACTGATGCTTGGCTAGACAGACAATGCCACCTTTTAAAAGGGAAATAAAAATAGTGTTTTTTTTCGTTCAACTCGTAAATATTTTTTTTAAAATCCAAAACGTATTCGTTCATCTCACTTGGTTATATTTAGTTTTTCAATTCTATGTATGGAGATCCAGGGGCGGACTGTGTGTCTTAATCGGTACTAGAATTCACATACAATCCGGGCCTGCATGCTTTCTGTTGGCCATCCATTTATAACTGTCTATTCTATTGGAGGTGGTCTCCTAGGCCAAAAGGGTCAGTCCGCCCACGAGGAGTTCTGTCAATCACCGCACAAATACAGTGTTCCAAATGCGTGTATTCTCAGATTTGTGTTTTTCATTTCTGTTTCGGGAGGGGATGTGGCTGAGGGGTAAAGCGCTAGGCTTCCCGAGTTCGAATTCTGGTGAAGACTAGGATTTTTAATTTAGGGACCTCTGAGGGGAGCAAACTCTAAGGAGCATCTGACATGAGTTGGGGAGAAGTAAATGCGGTTGGTCGTTGTGCTGGCCTCATGACACCCTCGCTAACCGTAGGCCACAGAAACCAGAAGGTCTAAAAAGGAATCTTTCCTTTCTTTTTCTGGTTCAAAGTTGGCCATGGTTGCTGAATGCTAAAGCGCTTGGCTTCTCAACAAAGCTATTGGTCTTGGTGTTGGCCACATGACACTCTCGTTAGCCAAATATACAGAAGACCTTTATATCATCTGCCCTATAGATAGCAAGGATCTGAAAGGGTACTCTATAATATGTAGATAAGATCACATTCAGAAGAACCACTTTGACAGAGTGAGTACACATCATCTCCTTTAATCTTAACATTCGTTTTATTTTCTCAATCATGGCAACCGATAATAGTTTCCAATTCTGTCCGACTTCAGTTTGATCAAGCCAGTGGTCGAACAGTGAAGCGCCTAGCTACTAAGCCAAAGATCTTGTTCCAATCTGGTGTATGATGATATTGCTGATGTTCTATTGAGAAGACTTTCTAAGTCCATATCATCTCTGAGGTAATTATAACCCATATCTTCTAACCCTGCAATGGCCTTAAAAGTCACATAAAACATTGCAATGGTAAAGGATCGTCTCTCGAGAAGTAAAACGCCACATACCTTGTGGACCTAGAGACAGTAAACTAGATATTTGCATGTTTCCCTATTCGCCTAGAACTTTCAAAGAGAACGCTATTGTTGAGTGGGTGCAGGGCCGGTCCTACAGATTGCGGGGCCCTATGCGAAACGGATTGCGCGGGGCCCAGTCTGGGTAAGGATAAAGATAATAAGTCAAAATTAAGATTTTATATTTGAAAATAAATTCGTCTTTGCATTTTATTCATTCTTTACTAAGTACAAATTCACTGTCAAATTAACTTTACGAGCCATCAACAGTAGATAGTAGTTTTACAACAAAAAGCCGAATGATATCGGGATCTGCCTTTTAGATTTATAATCGACTAGCTAAATATTGCTTTTGTTCATTTTTAAAAAGGTCAAGATAGATTTAAATCTATATTTGTACTCCAGTCACAGTGACTATTAAAGTAAATTAAGTATTTGAACTTCTTCTTGTGGTTAAAATTCGCCTTATTATTACATTTTTATTGAATGAAAGCTGACAATGACACCCCGAAATTACAATTTTATCTGTTTTCTTTTTTTTTAGATTTGCATGAGTTTTCAGAAGATTTTAATAATTTCAGGGGATTTTTATGACTTTTCGTATATTTCGCTTTCTCAGGAGAATTTCAGGAACCCTTTAATAATAAATTAAAATGGTTTAATTTAATAATTTACACCTAGAACTCGCCCCCGGCCTTTGAAAGTGCGGGGCCCACTGCGGTCGCATAGGTTGCAGTGGCTTAAGACCGGCCCTGAGTGAGTGGGTGTTGTTTGAATCCCACAACTCTGGTCCATTTTGTTTCGGCACTCAAGTCTTAAGTCCTGACTCACCTTTCACTTTTCGCAAGTCCAGTATAAGTTCCCCGAGTATCAAAGCACATTCAGTCACGCAGAACAAGGCAACAGTCAACAAAGTGTACTTGTTCTTCAGTATCTTCTCACCATTCCGCCGCCATCTTGAAATACAAAAAAATAAAATGAAGTCAAGAGATTTAGGAATCAAAGGAAAATAATAATCAAATTATGAACCTTAGTATATAAAACATGCAAAATCAAAATAAAAAACTTCCATATTTATATATATCGCAATATTGTAAGATGTTTTTCCATATTTCGATATCAAACAAAATTAACTAATTACCACTATTTAATTATCGATTTGGTTAACTTCTTTTTTTGATTCTTCATGTTTTGTTAGGAACAATTGAATAATTGTGCAGAGTTTCAAATTGATCTGAGAAGCAAAAGTAGGAGAAATAATGTGTTCGAAATGTGTGACCAGAGACAGACAGACAGACAGAGTGAATTGATATACGATTTTTTTTTAAAATGTGTTTAGCCTTACACTAATGAAATACTTTGTCCCCTCACCTAGTCCTTTTTTTTTAAACCATAGCCCCACCCTTCCCATTGCAACTCATTTACTGAAAATTTAAATGTCGATCAACAAAAAATAAAAACAAGCGAAAATTGAAATATACATTTTACGAACTTCAAAATATGATTCGTATGTCATTGCGACACCGTGTCTCTGAAAAGACAATGTATATGTCCAGATGTTTCACTGAAGTTAATCAATGTGATAAAGAAAAAAGTTTCCCCTAGAATCGTACAGTATGAAGACATTGTACATGTTTATTGCAGACAGCAAAAAGGCTAGAGCGGAATCGGACAAGAGGAGACAAGCTGAAATACATACTCGGACTGTAGCAATATCTCCTGCTTCTCCAGAAACGCGCCTAATACCGCGCCAAATCCAGTTATGCCCTGAGTCTAATGGAAATCTAAATTTAAAGATTATGACTGTAATCTATAATGCTATTTCTACTTTTTCTTACTGTAAATAAGTCTTAACTTTGGTCAACTTATGCAAAATCAATTAAAACCAATTATATTACAGTTATCAATTATGATACCCCTAATTAATTTCATAAAAGGACACACTCTACACAATGAAATAGGTACAGCAAAGCCCACACAAATCATACGCATGACCATTTTGACCACTCAACACACCTGCCTCATGTCTCTACACAAGCACAATTTGATGGCGTCTGCTGACGACATATAGAGCCACAATCATGACGTTTTGGCTCAGATTGATGTCTTTTTGTCTGGTTCAGTCTAAGGCAATTTATTGTGATGACCAATATAGCCAGAAGTATTGTGTTACCTTTTCCCTATTGGAAACACTATCTTTTATATAAGCTATCCCCCTGCCATGCCACTCTGAGACGCAAGATGACGTCATATGTACATAATTAGGGGAACTTTGTTTAGGCTGTGACGACATTGATCTTTACATTTACCGAGACCTTTAAGTTGGTGTTCTTATTTAATAAAAAAAAAAAGCTCCTTGTCGCAAAATAAAAAATGCTTCTGTTGAAATGGTTAGAAAAAAAAAACATGTAAATTAAATAGAAATTGACGGCTGCTTGTTCGAGTCGTATGCACTTTCAACTGCCATTCTTATAGCGCAGAATTCGAACCCTGACCGCAGCACTTCCCCGCCGTTCAGCGGAATGTTTGTTCTAGGATATAATAATCTTCAATAACGAAGGGGCACCCGAAACATGTAAAACGATCAATACTTCGACATAGAGAACTTAAACTCAGGTGATCTAAACTTCTATTCTGTGAATTACTAAAACCACTAAAGTCTTGTCAAGACTCGCGATAACATTTACATTTAGGATTTATCCATATCTAATAATAATGGCAATGTCCTCTATTCCGAAGATAAAGGATGCGAGCAGTGATTCAGGTGACTATTGCAGACCCAGTTGCGACCTGCATATTTTCCTGCACCTTGTGCAGACAAAGTCGTTGTCCGCTGGCGGTCTATTTAAGTTTTCATTTCCGTCTTTTGTGCTCAGCTTCAAGAAAGGATTTCCTTTGCGTAGCAAATGTTTGTCCCGCAGCTTTGGTGAGAACTCTCCAGCTGTCTCTTTCAGTGGCTATCTACGGCCGGCTACTTTCCTTTATACCAGTGGGCGCAAAATGGCGCCAGAGCTTATTCTTACAGCGCTTACAAAATGGCGGCTGAGCTTACACTTACATGCGCTTACAAAATGGCGCCAGAGCTTATTCTTACAGCGCTTACAAAATAGATAAAACAAAAGTAATAAAATACAAAAGAGGTTTCACACCTAGCAGAAAATCGTCAGCCTCCTACTTCTGCGACATCTCCTTTTATAAAAGAGCGTATTATGAAGTGAAAGCTAGGTAAAAGCAAAAAAACAGTTGTGCATTTTATTTTTAGTATTATCTTAGACTCAGAGGTTCTCAACCTGTGGATCGCGACCCCTTGAGGGGTCGAATGACGATTTGTCAAAGGTCGCCTAAGACCATCGAAAATATGGATTGTATTTAGTGTATTCTTCTATTGCTGTGTATGTTATCGGGGGGGGGGGGTTGCGGCAGAGTGAGGGATAGTAGAAAGGGCTCGCCGAGCTTAAAAGGTTGAGAACCGCAGTCTTAGACAGACAACATGCTACACTACATTTAAGAACATTAAGACCTATCAGTTTAAAACTTTTTTAAAGATTAATTTGTTATTTAAACTCTCGTGTTTAAGTTTGTTACGTTCTAATAGCGCCTTGAGCCTACATTTTGTTAACCCGCGCTCTATAAATTAAATTATCATTAGTATAAACTTAAAGTATAAACTTGGACGCCCTTTTTTAACAAGAAATATTCTTCTTAGCTACTCTATAACTAATTTCTAAAACAATCTATATTTCTATGAGCCTAGATAGTACAGAACTGAAGATTGAAGATACTGAATTGGGGCATAAAATCCTCGCCGCGCGCGATAATACTGTTCACCTCACGCCATCTAATCTTCATATTCCATTCTCCCCTCATCAAACCAGTTATCACCCTAGCCTTGTACGCTACGTAAATAGAGAACAAATGGCCCGGGCCACCGATCTGATCCATCACGATGCGCCATCGAGTTCCTCAATTTGGTATCGATTACCCACTCTGGTCCCAGACACTAACATGGCATCGGGAGCAATAAGGTGTCTGTCTGGATCGATGCCGATATCTATATTGCCTCACTGCGTCATAGTTTGGTGAGAGAGTATTGTGGGAAAGGAGGGGGGGAGGGAGGGTGTTCTGGAGATGTGGAGGAACTCTCGACATTAGCAATTTATCAATGTTGTTTTTTATCTATAACCTTTTGTCCTTTGTGTAACGAAATACTTATAGAGTAGAAGCAAGTGTGTTTGACCCAATTATTGTAAAGTGTAAAGGTCAAGGAGAAAAAATTCGGACATGATCAAATCTATTGTACAGCATTGGTCTTTATTTTTTTCCTCTTAGTAAAAACTGATTCATTAGTCACCTTAGGCACGGGAAAAAAGGCAGCCGCAAAAGGCCTCCAATTGGTGGGGGCTTTGCATACGACTAAAAAAAAATATACAAAGAATTGCGAAACTTGGAACAGATCTCAAACAGAGATCACTTTGACTCTATGTTTAACAGTCTAAATCTTGTCTCTACTACGGAAATCGCGATATATGAATTTCAAATATTTCTCGATTTGACGGACAGATTTGTAATAAATTGCGTAATTTTATTTTGATAAGATTTTTTTTCTGCATTTCATTCGGGGCCACCAAATTCACTTCGGCAAAGGGCCTCCAATTATCAAAGGCCGGCCCTGCTCATGGTTACACTCAGTGAACCTGGGTTGGTTATGGTCCACACAAAATGTTTTACATAGAAGAGTAAGCGACTGTCTGTAAGAGTAAGTGACTGTCTGTAAGAGTAAGCGACTGTCTGTAAGAGTAAGCGACTGTCTGTAAGAGTAGGCGACTGTCTGTAAGAGTAGGCGACTATCTGTAAGAGTAGGCGACTGTCTGTAAGAGTAGGTGACTGTCTGTAAGAGTAGGCGACTGTCTGTAAGAGTAGGCGACTGTCTGTAAGAGTAGGCGACTGTCTGTAAGAGTAGGCGACTGTCTGTAAGAGTAAGCGACTGTCTGTAAGAGTAGGCGACTGTCTGTAAGAGTAAGCGACTGTCTGTAAGAGTAAGCGACTGTCTGTATTTAGCTCGCCTTGCTGAAAAGCGAAAGTGGAGAAGTCAGAACGACGAACACCGCTATCTCTGAAGTGGAGGTATTGATTAATAGCTGACTTAGCTGCCAGCTTCAGATCGTCTCTGGAATGTAGTTAAAAATAACTTCTCGTAACTTGCCCAAAACAATTTTTTTTTTTTATTGAAGGTAGACCTTCAATACTAGATAGAGTCGGCCTTAGCAGTGAGCGGGGCCCTGGGCGAGTGTCATATCAGAGCCACGACTATTTCAATATTTGTACGACGGGCTGACGGTGACAAAGTCTTCTCTAAATTGCGGGCCTTTGCGCTAGGCTGCCTAAAGGACTGTCAAGAGCGTGGGCGTGTAAGATGTGAGATTGTGTGTGTGTTTGTTTATTTTATTAGTTGGTGTGTGAATTGTTTTTATCACGGGATTTTCAAGGGGGGACAATTAGGTTTCTAGCGGTCAGTCTAGCAGTTGGAGAGCTGACCTGGTCTGAGTAGGGTGCTGGTGTTTTGTGTATTTCATAAGAGTGATACAATTGTGTGCTTTATTAAGTATTAAAGTATTATCGATATTCATGAATATAAGGAGTTAGAGTTGATGTATACTAAGTGTTCGTATTTGAGTTAAGCAAGTATTGACAAGTGTAATTGAGAATCATACCCTAGATTATCGAGCCATACGTAAGTGGTAAAGAACTCACCCGAGTTCCCTTACAGTTGGGGGCTCTTGACATCTCCCCCTTACACGAAAGAGAAATGAAGAAACTTGACTTACTAATTGCCCAGGAAAAAAATAAAACACAATCAAGCGCGACAACCGGAGTCACGGCCCAGAGACCAAGACTGAGTAAAGGTTTCCCTGCCATGACAACCGAAGATCTACCCTGTTACCTCGACATGTTCGAGATGGCAGCTAGGAGAGACAAGGTTCTAGAAGAAGACTGGGTGGCACAGCTGCAGGAGAAAATAACACCTAAACTAAGGCAATTCCTAACACAGAGAAGATTAGTGGACTGCACTAACTACGAGAAGATAAAAAAAGAGCTCTTAGACTATGTGGGAATGACGGAGGAAGCCTGCAGGAAAAGCTAGTTGATTTGTTGGAGAACAGAAAGATTATCTTCTCGAGCAAAAGCATTTTCAAGAAATCGAGAATCTATCAGGCCAACGCAGTGAGTGACAGAAGAGATTTGAATAGGCAAAATTACCGCTACCAAACCAGCCCTAGCAGCGCAAACTACATCAGGCCAAACATTGAATACCATGAGCCCAGAAGAAATTTCGTCAGACCCCGCTATAGCAATTCTTACAACAGAGCAAGAGGGCGATGGAATAGGCCACATTACACATTTAGCAACCAAGTTAACAACAGAAGAAACAACTATGGAAATGGAATGTACCAGAATAACCAAGGAAGGTATAGGAATGAGACAAGAAGGAACTACTCCAATCAAGCCGAATGTGCCGTGGTGCAAGTGCCTGATAGACAAGGGACTTGCAATCTGATCTACCATAATCCAGAAAGTGTGGCTAACTTCATTATAAACGACAAGTCTATTGGATCACTAAACATAGAAGAAGGAAAGCTGAATGGAAGAAAGGCGTCGATCCTGAGAGATAGCGGCTGTAGTGTTATCGCCGTAAGAGAGACACTTGTCAATGAAAAAGATATTTTGCCAGAGAAATGCTCCTTGTGCTTAGCAGACGGACAAGTATTTATATACAAAACCGCAAAGGCAATGCTTGACACACCTTACCTGAAAGGAGAATTCATCGTCGTGCTATTTCCGGAGCCGGTCGCTGATGTGTTAATAGGCAATGTGAAAGGCCTGTTCGTGTCAGCCGTAGAGACTAGAGGAATGAAGGACAAAGAAAGGGAAGAAACTCAAGTAAAGACGCCAATCATAGGAACAAGTATAGAAGGGAGTCTAGAGAAGGAACAACAAGAAGATGAAACTCTGGCACCACTATGGAGAAAATGCAACCTGCAAACAACACAAGTGACTAAAGAAGCAAGTATTATGTTTGTCAGAAAGAAGAGCTTGCTTTACAAGAGAGTTACGTCCCTTACAGAACCTCAAGTAGTTAAAGATCTTTTAGTTGTTCCTAAGTGCAGACGTAAATTAATACTGGAAAACGCCCACAGCTCACCACTGGCAGGGCATATGTCTGTAAAGAAAACAAAACTTCGTATCTACTCTGAATTTTATTGGCCAGGGGTCGACAAAGATGTAAAGCAGTTGGTAAGGTGCTGCGACCCATGTCAGAGAGCAAAAGTTCCAGGGAGAGCTGGTAAAGCAGTGCTGGGGAAGATGGACAGACAAGGTGTACCCTTTAAGAAAATCGCAATAGACCTGGTTGGACCTCTTCCTATGACAGAAAGTAAACATAGATACATCCTAACTATAATAGACACATTCTCCAGATGGCCTGAAGCTGTACCGTTGAGAAACATAGAGACAACTACTGTGATAGAAGCTTTATATTCGGTCTGCACTAGGATTGGTTTTCCAGAGGCCATTCTCTCTGACAATGGTTCTCAATATGGTTCAGATTTATACACAGAAGTCTGCAAATTCTTCAATGTGAAGATAATCAAGTCCTCGCTATACCACCCGGCCTCGAATGGATGCGTAGAACGCCTACATGGTTCACTTAAGAGCATATTAAGAAAGCTGTGTTCTGAACGATCTAAAGATTGGGACAAATACTTAGCCTCGGCATTATTCGCTATAAGAGAATTGCCCAACGATACAACAGGATTTGCACCCTACGAACTTGTATTTGGAAGAAAAATTAGAGGGCCGATGGCAATTTTGAAGAAACTTATGACCAAAGAAAAAGAAGTTGACACTAATTATACTAACTTGTTTGAATATCTTGAGGAATTAAAAGAAAGACTACAAAGTACAGCTAAGATTGCATGTGATAATGAAGACATAGCGAGGCAAGAACAAAAACGACTATATGATAGAAACACTGTAAAAAAAAGTTTTGATACAGGAGAAATGGTATTAGTGTTGAAACCAAAAAAGGGAGATAAGCTCAAATTATATTGGGAAGGCCCGTACAAGATAGAAAAGAGGTTATCAGACTTAAATTACATAGTAAAGAAAGGAAACAAATCAAAGATATTTCATGTAAACAGATTAATCAAATATTACACCCCAGTTGAAGTAACAAGTAACAATGTTGCCAACAGTAGCTGTAAGAGTAACATTTTGTCTGCTGCATTTATTGGAGTCGTGGATGAATATGACCATGATGAAACAGGGCAAATCATTGATAATGAAATAGAAGAATTAAAACTACCGGAAATGATCCATGGAAATGGAGAAATAAACCAAAGGGCAATAACCATTAATAAAGACCTAAACCAAACTCAGAAAAATGAAATTGAAAAACTCCTTGAAGACTTCGCACACGTAATCTCAGATGTACCAGGAAAAGCGAAAGTGGAGCCCTTTAAAATAACTCTAACATCGGATAAGCCTGTCAATTTAAAACCTTATAATGTACCAATGGCATTGAGACAAAGGCTACAAGAAGAAATTGAGTCGATGATTAACATGAATATTATTGAAGAGAGTGAATCGCCTTATGCATCTCCTATGATCTTAATCAAAAAGAAAGATGGAACTTTGAGACCAGTTGTTGATTATAGGCAAGTAAATTCCATAACAAAATTTGATGCAGAAGTCATACCAGATCAAGAAGAACTATTTATCACACTAAGGAAAGCTAAATATTTTAGTAAATTAGACCTAACAAAAGGTTACTGGCAGGTGCCATTAGAAGAGAGTAGTAAGCAGTACACAGCGTTCAAAGTACCCAATGCACACTATCAATTCAAATATCTCCCATTTGGTTTAAAAAACAGTCCTAGTTTCTTTAACAGAACAATGCGTAGAGTGCTAAAAGGTTTAGAACAAGTAGTTTGTTATTTTGATGATCTTTGTGTGTACAACACTGATTGGCAGAGTCACATGCTCTCGTTGAGACAGGTGCTTGAGAGGTTAGGAGAATTCAATCTTACTGTTAAGCCTAACAAGTTACTCATTGGGTTCCAAACTATTACATTCCTAGGCCATAAGATTGGCCAAGGCTTTCTTCAGCCTGAAAATTCGAATGTCAGTAAGATTCTGCAGCTACGGTACCCTAAAACAAAGAAGGAAACCCGATCATTATTAGGTCTGCTCAATTATTATCGCTCCTTCATTCCAAACTTTTCAAGCTTGTTGTCTCCCTTTACTGAAATTCTTAAAAAAGGGCACCCTTCTAAAGTTGCTAAGACTGTGGAGGGGGAGGTTGCATTGGAGCGTATATAAAGATACTTGACTTCTCACCCCATTTTAATGTTGCCTGATCCGGATAAATGTTTTTATCTACAGTGTGATGCTTCGGACAAGGCTGTTGCAGTTGCTGCTCTACAGTACGTGGGAAACAAATTGCATCCTGTCAGTTTCCTCAGCAGAAAATTACTCCCTCGTGAATGTAAATACAGCATAATGGAGCGTGAGTTGTTAGCATTAACATGGGGAATTAAGAAGTTGGAACACTTCTTGTATTCACGTAAGTTCATTGTTTGGACTGATCACCTGAATCTCAAGTATCTCAAGTCTGCAACCACCAATGCTCGCATTGCTAGATGGATATTATACCTTATGGACTTTGACTTTGAAATTCAGCACATTAAAGGTACAGACAACTTTTGGGCTGACCCATTGTCTAGGCTGACAGTTTGAACTCACATTATTGTCTCTGTCAGAAGCATACCTGGTATTGTAACGTTTTCAGACTGTGCACGTCTCAGCAATCCAGTATGTACGTTGAACTTTTTCAACTATGATCGTCTCGTCAGAGAAGTTACTACTATTACTACTACTACTATTATTATTATTGCTCAATTAAATTGACTGAACTGTTCATCTCTTTGTGTTTTAATTGTACTTTGCACAACACGCGTCGTCTCATCCAGTATTGAGAAGCATCGGAAGTCAAGTCTTAAGCTCTATATTCATAAACAATAAACAGTAGCCTACATTGTAACCTGACGTCACAAGAGAAGGAACGGGACAAGTGGAACAGATGAAGATTAGTTTAGTTATATTATTAGTTTTATTATTACATATGCATTATTATTGATGAACTTGTTTTGTTTGGAAATGGAAAGATAATTCATGTATTTTATTAATGTTGATGCTTAGAAACAAAGTATTCATTATTTCATAATTAAACTCATGGGTGTAGTTTGTTGAATTGAAACAAATTACTTGTGTAAACATAGTAAGATGTACTGTGTATTTTTGAGTAGTATTTCTTTTAACCATGTTGTACTTCAACAATGTCATTAATAATTTTTTTTAGTGTACATAATATAGACTTAGAAAATGGGAAGTAAGGGGGAGATGTCAAGAGCGTGGGCGTGTAAGATGTGAGATTGTGTGTGTGTTTGTTTATTTTATTAGTTGGTGTGTGAATTGTTTTTATCACGGGATTTTCAAGGGGGGACAATTAGGTTTCTAGCGGTCAGTCTAGCAGTTGGAGAGCTGACCTGGTCTGAGTAGGGTGCTGGTGTTTTGTGTATTTCATAAGAGTGATACAATTGTGTGCTTTATTAAGTATTAAAGTATTATCGATATTCATGAATATAAGGAGTTAGAGTTGATGTATACTAAGTGTTCGTATTTGAGTTAAGCAAGTATTGACAAGTGTAATTGAGAATCATACCCTAGATTATCGAGCCATACGTAAGTGGTAAAGAACTCACCCGAGTTCCCTTACAAGGACACGATCTGCAGATGGCATCTAGCCAACCCACTAAGCTGTAGACGCCTTTGCATTGTACCATTGAAAAATAGCGCTTACTACCATACAGTTGTGGTTATACTGGGGTTTTGATGTAAACGGGGCCTGTCTGGATGAAATAAATGAGGGCTTCTAAGATTGGGAGCTGTGTATAAAGTGGGTGGCTGTGTTGGGTTTATCCTGCATAGAACAGTAGAAGACTTTCATACTTAAGTTTACCACAGTTGTCTACCTGTTGTTTACACTTTCATTATACAAATGTGTACATTCTTGAAACCAATTTAATGCAGTAAGAGAGAACAATAAAAGAAAGCGATAAAGAGAAATGTGTAGACAATATGATGGGCACCGATTTAAAAACAAACAAAAATAATGTTCAAAAATACTTTTTTTTAAAAAAAAGCTTATCTAAGGGGAAGAACTCCACATGTGAACTTATATTTCTCTGTATTGTAGACGTAATCTCTCTTTTCTAAAAATCAAACAAAATAATTAATAATAACTAATCTATTAATTGTTGCTTTTTTTTTACTAATACATGTTTTTTAGGTACAATAAAAAAATAATTAAGTTTCACATTGATCCGATAATGGGTGTGGTAGAAATAATATTACAATTATCCTTATAAGAGGCCGAAGCCCTAAATATCTAGTCATATCTCTGAATAGTGAAGAATAAATTTCATTGTGGGTATCAGTCAAAATAATTTATTACCAGTAATTAACTAAAAATCGGTAAATGTTTTTACTGATTCATGTACTGTCTTCGCCAATGAATAATTGTTCAAAGTTCCAACTTGATCCGAGAATGGGTGTGGGAGAAATAACGTTTACACACTTTTTCCAGACAGACAGACAGACAGAATGAGTTGATATAAGCTTTGTAATAAGCACGAGTAGTATAGAGACTCTAGTCTTGCGTATTAATGTAGTTCCACTTCATGGTATTCTTTACATTTATTATTGGAAACACTCTCCAAACAAAATTACTGTATTCTTCAGAAGTGCAAATGAAAAATGGCCGTCGAGTACATTGTAAATAACCAACACCTACCATTACTTTTCTTTTAAACCGATCTCTTATCAGACTGCTGTCGCTACTCGATTACTCCTGCTAGTCGATAAGTATAAGGGATACATAATTAACAAACTACGCATAAATCGATTACTCGTGGTAGTCGAATAGTATAAGGGATACATGATTAACATACTACAAATAGAGTTATAATAATTGTATAAAAAAACGCCTTAAGCAAGCTATTCGACCACACTTCTGAGCCAAACCACTTTTCTGAACCCAACCACTCTTCTAAACCCAGGAACTGCTGGGCCGTCTCCTTGTTAGCTCGAGGGCTACAAGGGAATGACAGAGCATTTCAAGATCTAAGAAACTCAGACATAGAACTGATTTCTCGTATGTATACAGTTGGAATTCATTTCAAGAGTTTCAATCTATAACAAGTTGTAATAGCAACGATTTCTGTCCCCTCGTTTGAACATATTATATACACACACACACATACACACACGCGCACACACACGCAAGAGAGAGAGAGAGAGAGAGAGAGCAAGCGTAAACAACTAATAGAAGTCTTTTTTATTCGGAGGGGGAAAAATGTTTTCAGAGTAGCCCGTCTTCCAGCTTGCAATCCGATGAAGAGTGAATGCTCTTGATTGGCCCTCTCAAGTCTCAGAGGTAAGGTTGAACCTTTGGCCAGCCAGAAAAGAGAAAAAAAAAAAGCTAGACGTTTATATAAGCAAAGATTAGGTAACTCTGGGATCAATACAGCAGTGATTAACAACTTGGAAGATTTGATGGATGATTGAGGTGGTCTCCCTTCTCTTCCCCCCCCCCCGCCCCTTTATTTCTTTTAATCCCTTCTGCTGCATCAAAGCCTGTTATTTTAAGAGAGACGTCACTTGACTCAGTAGCCAGGAGATGACTTCTGCACATTCTTGACCTAATGGGGGCTGAACGATTTGTAACATCGATTTCAGAAAACTCGTTTTTATTGTAAAACATGCAAGTTTGTAAGGTAAAGAAATGGACGAACTATATTAATATTTCATACAATTAAATGTTTAGTATTCATGGTCAAGCCGAGAGGACCGGGAAGAGCTAGGAAACAATAAAAGCAAGAGACCTTGGAGAGTGGCGTGTTTTTATCGAGGCTCTATGTTCCATGTGGAACCCAAAGGAATGATGATGACTCATGGTCAACAAAAATTTTTAATGTGTCCAATCGTAAGAAATAATAACTCTCAGGCCTGGCCAACCAGTGGCGCTACCACCCATGGAGGGTCCTGACCTGTTTCAACACACCTTTCCGTTTAGATCTATCCTGTACATTTTGTCTTTATACCCGAAATCCAAAGTTGTTACAGATCTTACTCTGTTGCAGATCTTACTCTGTTGCAGATCTTACTCTGTTGCAGATCTTACTCTGTTGCTGCAGATCTTACTCTGTTGCTGCAGATCTTACTCTGTTACAGATCTTACTCTGTTACAGATCTTACTCTGTTACAGATCTTACTCTGTTGCAGATCTTACTCTGTTGCAGATCTTACTCTGTTGCTGCAGATCTTACTCTGTTACAGATCTTACTCTGTTACAGATCTTACTCTGTTGCAGATCTGTCTCTACATCGCCAATCCATTGAATTCGTGGTTACTATACTATTTTTACCCCTCTGACATTCTTTCACGGTGGCCTGCCTAACGTAATCTGTTCTCTCTTATTTCCTACACCAGGAAGGGCTCTTCATTACCTGGTATATCTCTTGGTCAGTGGGCGTCCTCCATTCTATTTCATCTTGCATGGCACCATACATTTTTTTCTTCTGAGGATTTTCTGTTCCCAAATATTGAACAGATTCTCTGTTGTTTTGTCAGTGTCCAGGTTTCACTTGTCTACATGGCTACTGGTCTTAACTTCCCCAGAACTGAAATGGGCACCTGACATTTGTAAGATACATAATGATAGCCTCCCCTCAATAAAGCACACACATGAGGCTGAGAGATCAATTCTCACTTTTTTTGAAACATTAGGAAAACAAAAAGTTACTAATTATTAACCCATTCCGGAATGGGTGTTTATATTTATCCATAACACAAAACTGCACACATAAAAGTGTAATTGTTGAACCGAGTAACAATGCACAACCTTAAAATAATAATTAGGCTTGTCTTCGAGTCCGAAGATTAATGAGGAATGCAGTATTTCCCGTGGCTAGGCAGCCCCAGATGTGACCTACATATTTTGCACAACCTAAATATCTAAGTTGGAATCAGCAGGATTCCACAACATTGCCAGTATCGATCCACATAAAAATCGTTCAAGTTTATCGAAATTGTATTTTTGATCAGCCGATTAATTTGAGATTTTCATCTTTGTCGAAAAAAACACAACTATAAATAGCTAATTGTGTGGGTGTGTTTGCTTCCAGGGTACAGAGTAAAGGAAGGGTTAATAAGCTTTGTTTTTTTAAAGGGTAGATAATCACTTTTACGCTCTTTTTAGCACTACAGAATCAAATTTCTAAACTTTTAGATTGTAAATTCCTTTTTTTTTAAAGTTGGCAGCATTAAAATTTAATTAAGCGTCCTTGACATTGTTTTTTTTAATAGTAAAAATCCTCATTAGGGTCTGAGTTTCTTTTTTCATGATATTAGAAAATTGTGACAAGTTTTGTAAAGATGTTTTGAGCATGAATTTCAAGTGGATAAGAAAGAAGCAAGTGTCACAAAATAAAACATGTCCCTAAAAGTATGGATTCTAATATTTTCCTGATGAGGATTTAAAAAAAAACAACGTATCTGGAGCCAGGATTCTCAAACTGTTAGATTACCCAATGATACCTTGATTTAACCTTTCCCTGATTAATGCGTGGTCGTGCACTGTGCGATTCGTGACGCAGCCCTGCATGAGGTATGGTACGATCTATAGGGCAGTATGTGCTAAGTGTAAGAGAGAGAGAGAGAGAGAGAAGAGAGAGAGAGAGAGAAAGAGAGAGAGAAAGAGTGAGAGAGAAAGAAAACGGCAGTGTAACACAAACATATATAATAGTGGAAAAAAAGTTGCCCTTCCATTCCTTACGATTTAAGGGTAAATGATGTCAAGATCATCTGTTTCTTTGGCCAATGGTTAACGAGCAGGATGTCATGTGACCAGCACAACAACCACCTCCTTTATTTTCCCCCAACTGAAGCCAGGTACCCATTTGAGTTAGGTGAAGTCAAGGGGGCCTAACTTTCCCGAAATTCATAAGCCCACTCTTCACCGGGATTCGAACCCAAGGGCCCAGGTTTGGAAGCCAAGCGCTTAACCACTCAACCACCGCACCCCCGCATGGGGTATGGGCCAGGAGGAAATACTTTTCTTTTTTGGCGGAACGCTTGGAACGTGAAAAAAAAGTAAGAGTTTCTTTTTAGTGAACATCGAAGGAATAAGGGCAATGTGTTCGGTTCCAAAGATTAAGGATCACTGCAGTGTATCACATGGGCACGCAAACCCACTTGTGACCTACATATTTTTCTCAATCTAATGCAAACAAATCCGTTGTCCGCCGGTGTCTATTTAGTTTTTTCTCTGTCTTCTGCATCTCTCTTCTATAAAAAAAAAGTAAGTAAAGTTTCCCTTTCAGACCTTGTAGTCTATAGGGCAGATGAAGTAAAGGTCATCTGGGTTTTTTTTGGCCTACGGTTTATGAGGGAATCATGTGACCTGCACAACGACCAACCTCCTTTACTTTTCATCGACTAATGTCAGGTGTCTATTAGAGCTGGGTGGACTAAGAGGCGCCTAAATATCCCAAATTCGAACCAGGGACCCCGGTTTGGAAGCCAAGCGCTTTACCGCTCAGCCACTGCGCCTCCTGTATTCTATAAGGGTTTTTCTCAAATATGCACGCGGTCTTCGTGAGAGTTCTCCGTCTCTTTCATGGCGGCCATCTGCTGCCAACTACTATCCTCAACGCCATTGAGGGAGTAGACATTGTACCAGCATAAAATAATAACTAATAAGTAATATGAAGGACGGGGTCAAAGAGGAGGAGCGACCCGGAAACACTTTAGAGACCAGGTCAAGTACATTTGGCCTTAAGTGACAAAGAGGAGTACTCATGGTAACAACTGGTGTCCGAAAGAGATAATTTTAGAACTCTTACAAAGGCCGCATGTAACTCATGTTGGGAAGGCTGTTGCCGAAAATAGTATAAAAGAGAATTTGAATCGGCCATAGTCAACGGTTTTGTCTGCATTGTTAGTGGCTAAATATATAGGTCACAGCATGGACTTCGCTTTGACATAGAATACAGCCATTTTCCATCATTTCAGACTCGAAGACAATTTCTATTATGACTACTGTGCCTAAGAAATTACTATTAGTGTATCGAGTTTTTTTGTGTTTTTTTTTAAGGAAAACCAATGAACTGAATCAACTAAATCTTCGTTTACTGTATAAATAAAGATAGGGTTCAGCTTAAGCTGTAGCAAGCTTCTTAGCGAAATCGTTTTGGAAATTACAAAAAAACAAGTGTTTTGATTGGAGAAACTGCGTCACGAGAACCACTAAGCGATCTTGACGTCATTCTAAAAAAAAAAATGGATATTCCCCATTAATTAGTCGGCTCGTTTGCTGGCTCACGGAAGACCGCGCGTGTGTATAAACGTTACTCACGACTTATCAACACTGTTTGGTTAATGAGAGTGAGTGCGGGAGTTTAAATAAACTAAAAAAAACAAAACTTTTTTTACTGTTTATCACCATGCACTCTTTCTGACCTTAAAACTCATTTCTTATCTAAAACAAAATCTCTCTTTCCAAAATATGAATGAAACAAGGAATGAAAGTTAATTATTCAAGATGCCCTGACATAGCCGCACTTGTAGAGACACGAAGACTTCAAGAGAGCTAGAGATTGTTTCAAGACTACGAAGAGGTCATAGGTAGGTCATAGGTAGGTCATAGGTAGACTTGCTGAGGACATGCAGAGTCAATGCAGACCTATAAAAAAAAAGAAACTTTGGAGCAAGAGAGGGGATTAAATTAAATCTGAACTTTTTTTTTTTACCATTCTCAAAAGTGAGATTTAATTAAATTTATAATAGAGGTGCATTCTAAGCAAAAAAACAAAAATTATTAAGTTTTCAAATTAATTATTTATGATAGTCTTCGTCTCAAAGTATGTACAAAATGCTATGAAGAGTGTGAGTGCCTTTATGTGTGTGTGTGTGTGTGTGTGTGTATGTGTGTGCGTGCGTTTTGGTGTTTGTGTGTGTTTGTTTGAGTGTGTGTGTGTGTGCTGGCTGATGTGGAAGCATAACTAAGATGCTATTTTTAGAAGAAAAAAAGCGTGAAATGCATGTGGTTTATTCAAAGAAATGACAGCTGGTGAAAAAAGAGACACAAGTGTAGGATTAAGTGGAGAGAGAATGGAAAATCTTGTAACATCTAGAGATGAAATGACTATTCCAGATATCACTGTAGGATCTTTCTGTAGCATCTCAAATCGAAATTTCGATTCACGGTGCCCCCGCTGCGGGGAAGAAGAGGAAACCGTGCCTCGTATTCTGTTTGACTGCCCCAGACTTGCTGATCTCCGCCTCGACATGTCTGGGAAACCCAAAATTCTCGACCTGTATGGTGACGTGTATGCGCTACGCAAGACAGCAGGGTTTCTGTCCAGGGCTTTTGCAAGAGAGGATTTGAGTCTCTCAAGCCCTCACTCAAATGGAGTTTGATGATGATGATGATGGTAGCATCTCTAATAGAGAAAAGCCCTAGGTATCACATACAAAGACTGTATCACAAACGAAGAGATTAGAGACAGAATAAGTTCAGCGACCGGACACCACGATGGTCTTCGATGATAGCTATGCTCATGAAAAGGCAAACTAAAAGGCAACGGCCATATCACAAGGTCCTCCAGGCTCGCAGAGACATTCCTTCATGAAACAGTACCAGGAAAAAGAAGAAGAGGCAGACAGATGGGATGGGAATACATCAAAGAACCTACGGGTCTGCCAATGAAATTCTAGCCAAGGCAAAAGACAGAGAGAAATGGAGGAAGACGGTCTAAAGATCTTGGGTGATGCCCCACTGGTTTAAGGGATAGGTGAAGGGGGAAGGTAAAGGGAGGTAATTATGTCAGAAAACGTGTCAATGACAGCGACTGTCAGATACCTTACCACCGGAGATTTAAATGTGTTTCCTTCAATGTCATCTTTTGAGGATATATTTTTATGACTTTCGCAACATTACTTTCGCTGTCTCTTTCTCCCTTCTCTCTCTCACACACACACACACACACACGCAAATACAAACAGGCGTTTTATTTTTCCATTTTATTCTGTCAACACTTTTTTTCATTTTGTCTCTTCTCTTTTTCTTACTTTTTCTTTTAAGTTTCTTTCAAAGTCAGATTTCTATGTTTCTCACACATTTTTTATGTTTCTCAAGTATTTTAACCTTTTGACCTTCATTCTTTCACGTGAATGAACTTTTTAATCAAATCTTTTTTCTTGCATTCGTCTTTGTTAACATTTTTACTCTCTCTCTCTCTTTCTCTCTCTCTCCTCTTTCTTTTCTCAATCGCTCTTTTTTTCTCTCTGTTTTTACTCTCTTTCCTTTTCTCTTTCTTTATATTACAATATATTATCTTTTTCTTTATATTACAATATAATGTCCCTAGTATCTAGAAAAACAGATGTGTATGTAAATGGGATCATTAGGAAACTAGAAAGGTCATTTCACCGAAACAATACTACACAACCTGTAGCTATAACTCTTTTAGGGACTGTTGGAAATGACTAGAATTCTTGGTGTGCTCGGCCTTCGACCGCGTACTCTAGTCCGTGCTTCCGGAGTGTCCGACGCATTGGAAATAACAACTTTAAATAGGGACATTAGCTTGGACCTCTTCCAGACAGAGCGCTTTGTTCAACCAGGATTACATGCATGAAGTTCCAAAAGCTTCGTACATAGATTGTACATAGTGGAGTCGCTCTCTCCAAACCTGACCCTCCTTCATTTCTTCTACGGACTTGGGATCGCCCATGGCAACTTGAGTCTCTTGAAGCGCTCAGATGAACAGCAGATGTTGCTTTATCTTGAGGCGGATGCTATGGTGAAAACTGGCCGATACGATAAATGCAATACTTTGTCACAGTTCCTGCTTTAGAAGCATTCTGCCTTACAGCTCTCCGACAGACTATAGGGTATTCGTATTCCTCTTCACAACTAAGGTACTTACATAATTTTCGAGTAACATACATGCACCATCTGTCTTCATGCTGTCAAGGCTAAGTATTATTACAGTATCTAATGTAAATTGGATGGACTTGAGAATTCGTTAATATAGTTCGTAGTATGATGTATTTGTAAATGCATTAAAAAAATCAAATCGAAAAAAAAAATCACAACCAAAGCAAACTATATTTAAATAAGAAAAACCGGAGAAAAATGGAAAAATGACAAGATAGATTTGTATAGAAAGAATGTAAGAACGAGAACTCCGTCTTAAATCAAAACAACAACTTCGTAAGAAAAACAAAAACGTTTGACTCATGGTGAGAAGAAAATAAATGTTGCTTTGCAGGACGCCATCTTTTTGTATCTCTGTAATCATAGCCCATTAGCATTCATGTTTCTTTATCTTGAAACATCACCCACTAGATCCAGCAAGTGATAGAGACGGACTCCCGAGATTAAGAGTGTTAAAGACACACCAGAAACTCTGTTCTGTTTTTGCTAAGCAATCGACAACAACCACCAGAAAGTTACATAAAATGTAACCATCGTCCATGTACCTGCTGATAACGTAAGAACATCTCTACCTATCATTGGTTTCAATAAGCTCTACCCTAAGACATAAATTCTCAGTTTCAGCTCAGATCCATTCCCTACATGAATGCCATCAAACATCCTTGCACTAAAGACTGACATAAAACATTACGTAGCTGGTAAGACTTCAATAACATGTAAAAGTACAAGTCTAGTTTTCGGGAGAGGAAACTATCTGAATGTAAAACAAAAATAAAGTTCCCTTTTACACATTGCAGTCCTAGGGCAGATGTCGAAAAGCGCTTCTGTTTCCATGGCATACAGTTAACAAGGATGTCATGTGGCAAACACAACGACCATTCGGCTTTACTTTTCCCAAACTAATGTCAGTTATCATTTAGTGTTGGGTGTACTCGCAAAAGTCTTACAAATCTGAAAGTTATAATTCCAGACTCTACTGAAGCTTGAACTTGAGATTCCCCAGTTTCAATAGTATAGCGATTATCACTCGACCACCAAGCCACATAGTTAAACTTACTTTCAGAAAATAAATTAATCAGAAATCACTTCTACATACATACATACATATAGACAGACAGACAGACAGACAGACAGACATATAGACACACAGACAGACAGTCAGACAGACAGACAGACAGACAGACAGATAGATAGATAGACAGGTAGGCAGACAGACAGACAGACAGACAGACAGACAGACAGATAGATAGATAGATAGATAGATAGATAGATAGATAGATAGATAGATAGATAGATAGATAGATAGATAGATAGATAGATAGATAGATAGATCGATGGATGGATGGATGGATGGACGGACGGACGGACGGACGGACAGACAGACAGACAGACAGACAGACAGATAGATAGATAGATAGATAGATAGATAGATAGATAGATAGATAGATAGATAGATAGATAGATAGATAGATAGCAAAGTAGATAGTAAAGTAGCAATTATACATAAAACACTGAACCATAATCTTCAAATACAAAAACAAAATTTAATAAAATACTCAGAAAGACACAAAGATAAATGTATATACCTCGTTCCATATGTTAGGAAAAATTTTTATAAATGCTCTTTCTTCCCAAGTGCTATTAGAGCATGGAATGGGTTGCCTGAGCTAGCCAGGAAAACCAGTGACTTGGCAGACTTTAGGTCATTGGTTAATATGCATGACTAGATAGATAGATAGATAGATAGATAGATAGATAGATAGATAGATAGATAGATAGATAGATAGATAGATAGATAGATAGATAGATAGATAGATAAATAGATAGATAGATAGATAGATAGATAGATAGATGAGATATCGTAGTTATCATTTAAAGCAAAAGAAAGTTGTGTCTATAACATCGAATGATGATATTCATATGATATCGGAGGTACTAAATGACCAATATCTGATCTAAAAATCGAAAATGATAAAAATCTGAAATTCGTTTTATCAGTGTATACTAAATAATTCTTCTTCCAGAATGTCCCAGGATCTATAATGTACTAGAACAGTGTTTCCCAAACTGTGTTCCGCGAACCCTTAGTGTTCCTTGACGCCTGAGTAGGTGTTCCACGAACTACTGGAACAATGAACTAGTTGGCTACCACTTTAGTTAATCTCTCTAACAACTAGCAAAGTGTTCCGCTAAATATTCAAAATGTGCGAAGTGTTCCATTAGGGAAAAAAGTCTGGGAAACACTTTACTCAAGAAGATTAAAATATTTTATGGATTATTAATCTTATATTCGATAATAAGCCTAATCAATAAATTTTTGATCATACCGGCCTTTGTTGTTTTTATATATCTAAAATATTTACAATTTCCCGCATGGTCATGTTTGACTATGTCAATATCTTGTAGGAGGCGCGTCGCTAGAGCGGTAAAGCGCTTGACTTCCAAACCGGGGTCCGGGTTCGAATCCTAGTCAAGACTAGGATTTTTAATTTCGGGATCTTCGGGCGCCTCTGAGTCCACCCAGCTCTAATGGGTACCCTACATCATTTGGGGAAAAGTAAAGGCGGTTGGTCGTTGTGCTGGCCTCATGACACCCTCGTTAACCGTTGGCCACAAAATCAGATGACCTTTACATCATCTGCCCTATAGACCACAAGGTCTGAAAGGGGAAATAAAATAACCGAAATCTTGTAACCGAATTATTTAGTGCTAGACTTGACTTGCTTCACTATAGACAGAAAGTGCAAGAAAAGAATGTAGCAATGAAGTCATACAGACAAACTCTTCTCATCAAGGGAGGCCATTCAATCCAAATGTTTATTCGTCTTTATCTCTATTTTTTTGACATCTTTGTTTACATCTTGTGGTAAATGACGTGATACTTGGGGTACGAAACTTTTCCCTGTTTTTTGACACGTTTCATTTGAGATGTTTATCCTATGTTTAAATTTGAATATGTTTTTAAGACGTAAACGTGAGCAACGATCAAATTGAAATGCAATGTTCGAAAACAGATGATGTATGATTAGTATAAAATATACAGAGCACTTTTAGGTATTGGTTTCTTATGTTTTTTTTTTGTTGTTTTTTTTTTTGGGGGGGGGGGTTATTGGAGGTTTAAACCTAATTTGCCAAGATGCATCAAACACAACATAGGTTTTTAAGTACTAATTGTTTTATCTAGTTAACTTCTAGTGTCTATTGTTCCTCTATTTATATTTTTAAAAAAATGGAACATTACAAAACATGTCTTACAAACGTATGGTTTACATTCAATGTTAAAACTAAATATGTAAAAAAAAAATATTTTAAAAAAATTTATGATGTCATTTATTAAAAGGATTTGTTTGGAAAAAAGCTAATGCATGAATGTTATCTCATATTGTTTGTTTGGGTACAGTTTATTGAAAATCTAGGGTAACATTTTATGAAGTCAGTATTACTATGTCGATGGAGTTTAGGAAAGCAACATATATTTAGCCCAACAGTGGTTGGTGTGGACTTATATACTGATTTGTTTAATGGTTTCTTCATACATTCTTCTTCTTCCTCGTTCTCATTTTTATGTTGGAGCGTTCAGATGACTAGACCAATACATGAGATAAACGCGCAGTGGTTTCCAAAATCAGGGAGCGCTCCATATAGTAATCTTTCTATTGAGGTGTTTTTTGGGCCATTGTCTTGTTCGGGGCTCTTGTTAAATAGAGCAGTTTTGAAGGACATGTTTGGCATTCTCTGGTGACACTCCAAACGGGCAGATTTCACTGGTTCCAATGTTGAGCTTCCGGAACATATGTTGTCTCATTCTGTTGTGTCCGGTCCTGAGTTGAAAGATTAGACGTTGGTCTTGTCGGGATAGCTTATAATAGGCATCATCTTTCTTGTGATTCGGATGAGAGCTTGTCCATTTCTCATTTATTTTATTCACTATTAGTTTCTTCATTTCTTCTGAATAGAGTGCAATGTTTATTGGCGTGTTTTATAAATTGAAAGTTATTTTTTTTTTGTTATCTTTCAAATTTTCATTTAATGATTTTTGTCTTAGTGTTTAACTGAGAAATGTTTCCTGCCCTAGTTAGCATTAGCGCATTATAACACAATCGGACAGATAAGTTTACTTTAATCTTTTTTGTTTTGTCTTTTTTTAAAATTAATTTCTACCGGATGAAGGTCTCGTGGCCCAAGCTTCTTGTAGCTTTATTTCCGTAGAGAATTTTTTGTTTTAGATGTTTATCTTGTGTATTCTCTTCCCAGCAAAAGTCTCAGCTCATTTGAACTCTAGACTATCACAAAGATAAAAATTATATAATCAGTACTATGTCCGGTACACATTTAAATACGCTGAAAAGTAATTTTACTTGTATATAAATATTAGCTTCGTATATTAGGTAACTGACACAGTATTGTTTGAGAATCTCTGTGATTCACTTGAAATTTATGGTTAATATGTTTCACGTGAAATTGGAATTATGGGTAAAACCTCGTTCTGGGAGCTGACCATTCATTCATTGGCCTCCTTCAGTCGTAGAACGACTATGGTTCATCTCAGAGCACACTTCCCCATGTGGCTGTGGAGCCCTATTTTGGAGAGACACTCCCGTTCACAGATAGCACAGATTAAGGTGGCTTTTGCTTCGGTGTTGGAGGAGCTGACCGTTTTTTCGGATTGTACGTTTTTCTTCCTGAGCTGAGACCCATGTACTTTCGCTGTTCATAGCTTTCTTGGTCACTGTCTCTCTCCATCTGTTGCGGTCTAGAGCTATGTCTTCCGAATTGTCAGTATTGATGTTCACTGATTTGAGGTCACGTTTTATTACATCTATGTAACGGAGGTGGGGGCGACCAGTTTTTTTTGTGCCAGTCGCGAGTAGTCCATAGAGGATGACTTTTGGGATGCGCTTGTCCTCCATCCGGCGAACATGTCCAAGCCAGCGCAAACGGCGTTGTCTGAGGGCTCTTGTAGTCAGTAGTCACCATGGCCATAGAAGTGAATACATGTATAATGCATATTGTGTAAAAAGCATTACTAGTTGTGCACTTGAAATACTCCATTGGGTTTTATAATTGATTTCTGTGAAGTATTACTTGTATTTCCTGATGGCTGGACTTGTGTGTTGTTACTTTATATTTAATTAAATATATTGTCTGCTACTCATTACATCATGTTCTGAATCTCTATGTTTGTTGTGCTATTCTAGTTATAGTACTCAGTGTGGGATGTATGGGGTATCTAGGAGGGGTAGCACCTCTAGTGGACAGGCAGTCGTACCCTCTTTTTGAGGGTAGCTTGGCTCACTCTTGGTCCCCACTCGGTATCCAACTCTCACCTGTGGCTCCCAGAAGCTGTAGCATGCGCAGCGGCCACACCCCGGAAACGGCTTTGACTGGCCGGCTAAACCAGGTAGAGGGTATCTGACGTGTCCATGGCACTCAGTACACTGAGGTTCTGTCAAGCCTATCATGTGAAGTCTGGACTTGGCGGCCTGTGCGTAACGTCACAAAACTAGACTAATCGAACAGAATGGCAAGTACCAGCACAGTGCTGTGGAGTACTCAAGAGCAGGACAAGACACACAGAAAGTCTCTGGACATCCACTGCACCCAAACTTGTCCCCGGACGTCTTGATCAAATCTTGGTTCCGGAAAAGGACGGGCTTTAGGGTGAGAGAGTGAAGTCGACGTGTTGCGCGAATCCTCCTCACTTTAATCCAAATTCCAGCGCAAGTCACTTGTCATCCCCCCCCCCAACACAACCAAACCAAAGTCCTGTGGCGACAGGCAAGCAGTGAAGCGGTAGGTGTGGGCACACTGGAAGCCGTAGCTGCAACCCTTCACACAAGCGGCTCAGGCCATATGGTCGTTCACCACTGACACAGAGCAGCAATGGAGTCCGGCAGCCCCCTGAGTGGTTGAGCAGCCCTATTTAGGAGTGCACTGCTCACCTCCATAGCACGAGGACAGGGCTAGAAAAGGTGCCCCAAAAATTGCCTGCTCAAAACTAGTACTCAGTAGTAGACATACGCGGCAAAAAATCAAGTGAAGACAAGTACATTCAATTTTCGAACAGCAGACACTTTAATAAGCACCAGAAGAGGTGCTATATAAATATAAAGTTACATTTCGTTACAGTAACGAAACACTGAGAATACCTACCTCTAATGCATAACAGAAATTAAACTTATTATATATATACATTTTGTTCAAAAAAAAATTGAACACTTTTAGTTCACCTTAGAGAACTCATATGTTTTTCTAACTTTAAAAAAAATTGTCTATAAACAAGTCGAGTGGATAAGAAAATGTTATATTTTATAGAAAGGCTAGAGTGTCAGGTAAGATTTACACTGGCTATCTATCTGAAAGCGCACCTGTTATCTTCACGTTGGCTATTGACGCTGTAATAGTGGCCTGTAATAAAATGATATACCTCTTTAGAATTCAGTTTGAATTAATTACTGGCCATTTGCCGTGACCTTCAGAGCCCGAGTGACATTGATCAAAGTGCTGGAGAGGAGACTGATAATTACCAAGAAAATTCGTGATTAATTGTTGGAGAACTAGGATAAAAATAGCATTCTCTCAAGACTTGTCCCCTATCCATGACTAAGAAACATTGACAGGAGTTAGCTTACTTAGCTATGACTGACGATGCCACTCAGATGGTAAGAACTGTAGTTCTCGTATGTCGTCATAAACTGAAGGCCAAACATGTCTCCAGTTCTTGTCTGTCCATAGATCTAAATTTGTCACGCGGTCTTCAGCCTATACTTATTCTCTCATTGTTTGGTTGAGACAAAATTTGATATTTGAGCAATTTGAAGAGCTAGCAAGTCAAAGGCAGAGTTAATGACAGTAGAATGGGTGCGTGCAGAGGCGTAGTGAGTAGAACGTGCGCCCGGGCAAGGTACATTATTTGCGCCCACACCATTTTCCAAGAACATCACATTGAAATATAGGCTGCATCGCGCCCCATTGCCCCCGCCCCTCACTACGTCTCTGGGTGCGTGGGTAAAGCGTTTAATTTATTTTTCAAGGGATAACAACAATAACAGCTGTATTTTCATCATAGCTAAAAATCCACATTTAACAAAAAAAGAAATTTAAAAAATCAATGTTTCAAACATTACAGTTATTTAGAGTTATAGAATGCAAACCGTTTACGCGACATTTATAAACCTGGCTTCATTGACTAGTAGTTGGAATTTGAATTTTTAAATCCAAACAGCTACAGAAAGTGATAAAATATGACAAAACTTCATCTGTATGAGCCATTTGTGTTGAGTAGCAGGAGCTTAATTTATATGTATGAAAAGATTTGCTACCATGACCAGTGACTGTGTATTTTTTTTTTATTACGTATTTGTGTGGTTACATCAATATCTTTATACACAACACAAAGGACAACAAAACAAAGTGACGAAGACTTCTTATAATTAAGAGTTCCAAAATGTGTGCTTCACCGGAGCCAAAAGTTTTGATTTAGATCGTAGGTGAAGATCAACTGCTCTATTTTGTCCCAGGGAAATAGGTTCCATTAACATTGTTATACTCAACACTGAGGACAGCAAACAGTGTGTTAAGGACTTTTAGGTCGCTGTTGTTCTAACAATCGAACTGAATGTCTAGAATCTCCACTTCACCGGGGACAAAGGTTACTTTAGCAACAATTGTCGAAGTTTCGCTGCCAATTTTTTTTTATTACGTTTGAGCTGCCATGCCTGTATAGACAGTGTATAAAATTATGGTGTCGTAAAGTACGTATTAAATGTGGTACTTTTTGAGGACTTCCACCAAAGATGCTTGCGCTCCATCATGGACATACGTTGGCAAGACCGCACAACAAACAGCGATGTCCTTGCGAACGCCTGTATGGACAGTATAGAGGGACTTCTTATGGTCTGACAGTTGCGCTGGGTAGGCACGTATCCCGTATGGGAGACGAACGCATGCCAAAGGCAGTCTTTTTTTGGTGAGCTAAAAGGTGGTCGACGTAACAGAGGCGCCCCACGGAAGCGCTTCAAAGACCAGCTTAGGCGTGAACTTTCCTTGGCTGACATAGAAGAGAGCACCTGGTTGCCTGCGGCCTCAGAACGAGACAGCTGGAGGTCACTCACGAAGGCCGATGGATACACATTTGAGACCAAAAGAAAATACGCTGCTGAGGACAAGTGCATACGGCGAGGGGAAAATCTAAATCGACCGCCTGCGGACAATGGTTATGCTTGCCCTGGATGTGGCAAAATATGCAGGTCACAGCTGAGGCTGCGCTGCCACGGGAAATACTGCACCTCTGATATATCTTCGGACTCGAAGACAAGCCTTATTAAATGTGGTACAAAAGAGTTACTAGTTATGCAGTTTTTCCTGTTCACTCTTGTATGTTCTCATCTCAAAAATTGTTTAATATGTAAAAACCAATGTTTCTTAAGCATTATGACCTTTTGACATCAATATTTTACATAATCTTACTTCCGTTCCATGCCTGAGGATTCATCATTTAACTTCCACTTATAACTCACTGTGCAGATCTCGGTATTCAAATTATCTTTCTTTAGAGGAGTAACTCTCTGTTTTAATCATTATTCCGTTTGAAGTCAAGTGTAGTTTGTTTTCTTATTGCCTTGGCTCATTTTTTGAAACATTTATCTTTTTTTTCTTTTTTTTTTTTCAACCAAAATTTAGTTTTACAATTATGCTGTAAAGACAAAATAGCATTTTGGAGATTTAAGCTACAAATTAAAGACGCAGTTATCTGCCCCTTGTTTACATTTTTTATTTTAAACATCCTGCATACATTCTTCAAGCGATGTGGAGAAATGTGGAGGTGGCATTAAAACATAAAGAAAATCGTAAGATAGGAAAAGTGTAAGATTTGGAGTCACTTACACTAAACTTTTCGAGGTAACCTATGTACAAAGATTACTGTTACAAATAAAATAAAGAAGAAAATAAATTTGGATCCTTATCACCAAACTAGAATTTTATATACTCCGAGTAGATTTATACAATCGCATAACAACGATTTTGTTTCTGGAAAATGGGAGGGGTTGGGAGAAACTGAAGCTGAGTAATATATATTTGTACTATATTTTATACATATATATATTTATACTATATTATATATATATATATATTATATATATATTATTCAGTTTTTATGAGAAGATTAATCGCTCTTTAAAAAGGTTATCAGCTTTATAAATGTAGAATCGCATTGAAAAAAACAACTTTTTAATGTTAATTAAATGTTAATTATTTCTTTGTACATAGGCAGATTTGTTTAAATAGAATACATTTATAACAAAACACAAATGTACTTGTGACACTAGAGCATAGGAGTACGGGAAACTTATTGAAAGATAACTCTAGGACATCCAAGTACTCACTCTTGAAGCCGAATTGCGGTACGCACGAGGATGACCTACAGAGTTTCTAAACATACACTAGGGGAACCCCCACCCTCAGTAGTGGGCCTGTTTTGTTCACCCTAGTTGCGGGCCTGTTTTCTTCACGCTTGTAGCGGGTCTGTTTTGTTCACGCTAGTAGTGGACCTGTTTTGTTCCCGCTAAAAAAAAAAACAACAACAAAAAACGCGAACACTACAATTATATATGCACAGCATAAAGTTGACCACTCTGATGTAAGAAAGACTTGTTGACTCTAGAATCGCATTGGCGAAGGCGTTTTGAAATATCTTCAAAAGAAAACCGTCAGTTCTACAAACGGCGACCTAACAGGCTAACCCAATGATTATACATTTAACATACGCAGTCTAAAGTTATCTGTGTTTTATGGACTAGGACTTCCTTGTCCCTTAGATGCGGAGCAAGTGGAGACAAAGTGTAGCTAGTTAAAAGTTATATTCATTTAGAGTGGAACCACTTTAAAGATTATGATCTAAACAGAAGCGTGCCATTAAAGAGAAATAACTCAGAAGTGTAACAATGTTACCAACTGGGTATTTTAAGTGACGTAAGCTTAAGTTTAAACAGGAGCTGTTTTGGGGCCTACTTTTTTTTCCCATATAAACTGTTCTGGGTTTGTTTTAGTCAATAGTCATAGTCTCAAGTGTGCACATCTGAACAAAATATAACTTCGCGTTCAAGGGTTACAAACATTACTGTTACTTGACATTTACAAAATACTAGTCCTAATTTGAATGTATACACCAGTGATGCCCAACCTAATTCAACCTGCGGGCCAATTTAATTCCGACACTGGTGTCGCGGGCCACATGACCGTAAAGGTACAAAAATGAAAAAAAACTAATTTTATAGAAACTTGTGGATTTAGTTCATACTACTTACTGGACTTACATTTATTAATGATATTATGGTAGGCCTACACGTCAGAAAATGGCTTTATTTCTCAAGTTAAAATGTAAATATTCCCATTGATCCACCAATTTTAGACGTAGTTTAAAAATCTTTTTTTTTGTTTCGCAGCACATGCCAAGAATGACGTAATATTTGTTTTATAATGTCGCTTATTTGTTGTTTAAAAAAAGAACACAGTCACACTTTCTTTACAAAAAAAAATAAAATTGGTTCACTTCCCTGGTAGATTCTAAATTCCACTGGTAGTTACTTCAACTTTCCCATTTCATAATCGTACAAATGGGGGCCCTGGTGTAGGTAAGATACATTTTTTAATATTTTTTTTTTATAAAAGGAGGGGTTTTGTACTCTTTGTGCCGAAGTTTTGGCGGGCCGGACGGAACTACGTCGCGGGCCGGATCTGGCCCGCGGGCCGTAGTTTGGGCATCACTGGTATACACTATTGGCTCTAACTCTGTTCAGAATTAATTAAAATTATTCTAAACTCAGCTTGACAGATTAAGATGTAATTTTGATATTAATTTGCTAGGTGCAAACACTACCTAAGCTCTAAGCCCAGCGTCAACGTATAAAAAAATAAAGTATAAATTTAATTATCAATCGATTAGAGAACTTTATCAGGCATTAAAATACGATGCTGGATTAGTTCTGCAAACCCTACAACGTCCAATTATTAGCGATAACATTTATGTTCCATTTGTTATTTTGTGTGAAGAAGTTATATTATATTATTATCTTATTATCGGATTATCTCCTTTGGACATTTCCAATATTGAAAAAAAAAAAGGCACAGCAGATTAACAGATACGCATATTCTAACTTCTAAATCTGTTGTTTTTTCTTCCTTTTAGGATAATTGTTTGTCTAACATATTTTGGGTCTTTCTTTAGATTTGAAGCTAATTGCGTACTTGCCCAAACCTCCTGCGGTAGGCGTAGGATGGCAGCGGAAACGGTTCGAACCCGGGACAATCGTTACCATTAAACGACAGTCCAGAGCGCATATCGCACGACCAGGCAGCCATGTAGTTTTGTTAACGGTATTTAAAGAAATAAGACGTGGATTAAACATCAAGACGTGCCACGTCTCTTTCAGATAAGACAAGAATTCATCAAAAGAAGTTCCAATGTGTTCTTTACTAGGATAAATGAGGCTTTCTTTTTAGTTATTATTACGGAATCCTAGAAACATATTCTCGCTGCTTTAAGAAGCTTCCCTTTCTTTCATGATCTATATCTGCACACGGTTGAATAATAGAATGAATGATGCTAGATACAATCCCACAGAGAAATCGAACATTTGATGCCGACGTTTTGATCACGTAGAGACAGAGAGAGAGAGAGAGAGAAACAGAGAGAGAGACAGAAAGACAGAGAGAGAAAGAGAGACAGAGAGAGAGAGACAGAGAGAAAGACAGACAGACAGAGAGACAGAGAGAGAGAGAGAGACGAAAGGTCCTATGAAAATATAAAAGAAAGAAAGATGAGATAGATTATTATTATTGCTTTTTTATTGCGCATCCCCTGCTCCTAAAGCCTGTTCACTGCTCTTCTTTTCCAAGTTTATTTGAAGACATTTGCTGGTGGAACGTTCCCGTGCTTTTGTTGGGCGTCAGCAAACATTTTTTTTTTTTGGGGGGGGGGGGGGCAAGATCTAGAGACAGTGGGGGAAAAAGAAGGTGGGTAATATAAAGCCTTTTGATTTCAAAGCTATCACTAGGCCTTAGCCTTGCCAAGAGGCGTATGTCTTGATGCTCAGAATACAGAGAACCTCGGAATGAAATCGCAGACTTTTTCTAAAACTTTCTCCAATGTCTTAACATACATAAAAGGATGTGCGAGCTCTCTCTCTCTCTCTCTCTCTCTCTCTCACACCTAAGAAAAGTATTGTCTACAGCTATGGTACATCACTCACTTGGCTAAAATCTTGTTGGGAGGGCTTTGTGTTCTCCCTCTCTCTCTCTCTCTCCCTCTCTCTCACCTAAGAAATCTATTGTCTACAGCTATGGTACATCACTCACTTGGCTAAAATCTTTTAGGGGGGCTCTGTGTTCTCCCTCTCTCTCTCTTTCCCTCTCTCTCTCTCTCTCTCTCTCTCTCTCTCTCTCTCACCTAAGAAAAGTATTGTCTACAGCTATGGTGCATCACTCACTTGGCTAAAATCTTGTTGGGGGGGCTTTGTGTTCTCCCTCTCTCTCTCTCTCCCTCTCTCTCACCTAAGAAATCTATTGTCTACAGCTATGGTACATCACTCACTTGGCTAAAATCTTTTAGGGGGGCTCTGTGTTCTCCCTCTCTCTCTCTTTCCCTCTCTCTCTCTCTCTCACCTAAGAAAAGTATTGTCTACAGCTATGGTGCATCACTCACTTGGCTAAAATCTTGTTGGGGGGGCTTTGTGTTCTCCCTCTCTCTCTCTCTCCCTCTCTCTCACCTAAGAAATCTACTGTCTACAGCTATGGTACATCACTCACTTGGCTAAAATCTTTTAGGGGGGCTCTGTGTTCTCCCTCTCTCTCTCTTTCCCTCTCTCTCTCTCTCTCTCTCTCTCACCTAAGAAAAGTATTGTCTACAGCTATGGTGCATCACTCACTTGGCTAAAATCTTGTTGGGGGGGCTTTGTGTTCTCCCTCTCTCTCTCTCTCTCCCTCTCTCTCACCTAAGAAATCTACTGTCTACAGCTATGGTACATCACTCACTTGGCTAAAATCTTTTAGGGGGGCTCTGTGTTCTCCCTCTCTCTCTCTTTCCCTCTCTCTCTCTCTCTCTCTCTCTCTCACCTAAGAAAAGTATTGTCTACAGCTATGGTGCATCACTCACTTGGCTAAAATCTTGTTGGGGGGCTCTGTGTTCTCCCTCTCTCTCTCTCTCTCATCTAAGAAAACTATTGTCTACAGCTATAGTGCATCACTCACTTGGCTAAAATCTTGTTGGGGGGCTCTGTGTTCTCCCTCTGAAGTTCCTCCTCCAGCTCGTGTTCGATCTTCTCCACGTACCCGTGAGTCTTGGCCAGCACCAGAGTTTCCGCCACCAAAGTCTGCAAGAGAAACACCAAATCTTACAATAGGCCTATACACACAAACTACACGCACAACCTACATGCACCAAGTGCATAGATTAAACACTTGCGCTGCCTGTGCATAATGTGCATCTCTTTGAGGGGTCACGTCTCCCATCAGGAAGTTTTGAAGTCGGTCAATGCACATAGCATCTACGCTTTATGTATGAGAAGACGACTTTGGCTCGGACATGTCACCCACATGCAAGATGGAAGAATCCTTATGAGCATCCTTTATGCTGAGTTTTTATTATTATAGCTTTTATATAGCGCTACTTTCATGCTTATAAGCATGCTCGGAGCGTTTTTGGACCAATCTCTTTTGTGGACCAGTGGGGGGGAAGGGTGGTATCTAGGAGTTGGTTTTCCGTGTTGCCTTTAAGCGCTCAGTAAACACAACTCTGCCCGAGTCGGGTGTCGAACCTCGAGCCCCCTTCTAGGTAGCCGAGCCAAGCCAAGTTCAAGCGCACTTAACCTCTCGACCACGAGAGGAGGGAGTCAGACCCAATGGACACCCAACCTACAGAGATGTCTGCAAGCAAGATCTGAGGACTACGGACATCAATGAAGGTATGTGGGAGTAAATCGGACAGCATGGTGTCAGACTGTGGTATAAACATCACCGAGAACAAAAAGGAATGACTCGTTGGAACGTTCCATTCTTCTATAAGTGTTGTTGTTTTTTGTTAACCAGTACAATAAATATACTTATAGATACCAGTAAAGAGAGATCACTTTTTTTTTATGTTTGTTTTCCAAGTTCCGGACTTTCATTCAGAAACGTTCTTTAAGTTCCTTGCTCAAATTTCCAGCCAGCTAGAAGGAAATGCCACTGGGCAGGTTCGCATTGGGGAGCATTGCGACAACAGCCCGAAGCGCATACCACCTGCCCAGTCAGCCGTCTCTTAAAGGTGTAACCGACTGAATATTCATCGCCCTAACACTGCTGGAATCTTGAATTTTTTACTTACTTGGTTTCGGTCATTAACAAATATCAAACTCAGAATACTATGATTTAAAAAAAAAAACAATAAAAAAGAGATAGATAAAAAAAATAGATAAACAAATAAATAGATAATATAATAATGCTTGTCTTCGAGTCCGAAGATTAATGAGGAATGCAGTATTTCCCGTGGATACGCAGCTCCAGCTGTGACCTACATATTTTGCCAAATCCGGGACAAGCAAAAAAAATAGATAAATAAACAGATTTTAAAAAACAACAAAATACAAAAATAAATATATAGATAAATGAAAAAGATAAATAGATAAATAAAAGATAAATAAAAAGATAAATAAATGGATAAATAAATTTTAAAAAAATATACATATATAAAATAAATAAAAAGATAAATATATAAATAAAAAATCAATCAATAAATAAAAAGATAGATACATAAATAAAAAAAGACAAATAGATAAAAAAAATAAATAGATGGCTCGATCGTGTCCGACAGCACTCTACTGGATGGGGACATGAACAGCAGGATGGCCGGGGCGGTGGCCACCGTGTTACGGTTGCGGAGAGGAGTCTGGGATAACGTGTTGCTGACTGGCGGTACTGAGGCCCTGGTCTACCGGACCTGTGTGTTGAGCGCCTTGCTCTGCGGAAGCCCGCTCGTGGCAGGAAAAAAAAGCTGAATGTCTTCCACCTCCGATGCCTAAGGCGGATCTTAAAAATAAGGTGGCAAGAAAAGATTACCAATGAGGAAGTGCTACGAAGAGCAGGGTGCCAGGACATCCGCTCTGTTATCAGCAGCAGACGCCTTGGCTGGCTTGGCCACGTTCGTAGAATGCCAGTAGGTCGACTTCCACAAGACATTCTGTATGGCGATCTAATAGAAGGCAGGAGAGCCGCTGGTCGCCCACTTTTACTTTTTACGGATGTATGCAAACGCGACATGAAGCTCTTCAAAATCGACACTGGCAACTGGGAAGAGGTGGCATTGGATAGATCCACATGGAGAGAGGGCATAAAGGAAGGGTCTCTGATTGCAGATGTCATACACAACAGAAGCAGAAAGAAGGGTGAAAATGCAACGGCGCCTGGTGATTACATATGCCCAACCTGCGATCGCAGCTGTGTATCAAGGATTGGCCTCTTTAGTCACACAGGAAGTTGTAAAGGGAAAAGATCGTCTCTCGAGACGTAACGTAAAATGCCACATCCAGATTAGTAGAAAATTAGAAAAATAAATAAATAAACAATTAGATAAATAAATAGATAAATAAATAGATAAATAAATAATTTGATAGATACAACAACCTATCGATAACCTATCGATAAAGTAAATAGTATGCTGTATTCAATAAAAAAAAATATTTTTGTCAAGAAGCTGGATATCAGATGCACAAAAGACTTGAATGGTTTCTTTAAGAGTCTTGAAGTCAAGGACTCCATATTGTGAGTTGTGATCCTTTCTGTCGATTGTGCTCGCTTTCAAAAACCTTAATTAAGTTAACCTGGCAGAGGACATGCAATTACTTGAAGCAATTACCGCCCTCTTAGCGGAAATGACGTCACTTAGTGCACACAGGTAAAAAAATATAAAAATAAATAAAGACCACTAGACCGTCTCGCAGACATGTCTAAGAACTCACGTTCATTCATAGTACCTTGTGAAATAGAGGATTGGTGGTAGGGGGGGGGGGGTTGTTGTCTGTGTGTTAGTGAATCTAGGTAAACATGAAGGAAGTCAAATTTTAAGTGTTTTACTGAGTGCTTCTCTTAATTCTTTTCAAGTTCTGTCTTTTTCTGTTCTCTCTTGTTCCCCACTTCTGTCTTTTTCTGTTCTCTCTTGTTCCTCATTTCTGTCTTTTTCTGTTCTCTCTTGTTCCCTACTTCCGTCTTTTTCTGTTCTCTCTTGTTCCCTACTTCTATCTTTTCCTGTTCTCTCTTGTTCCCCACTTCTGTCTTTTTCTGTTCTCTCTTGTTCCTCACTTCTGTCTTTTTCTGTTCTCTCTTGTTCCCTACTTCCGTCTTTTTCTGTTCTCTCTTGTTCCCTATTTCTATCTTTTTCTGTTTTCTCTTGTTCCCTACTTCTGTCTTTTTCTGTTCTCTCTTGTTCCCTACTTCCGTCTTTTTCTGTTCTCTCTTGTTCCCTATTTCTATCTTTTTCTGTTTTCTCTTGTTCCCTATTTCTATCTTTTTCTGTTCTCTCTTGTTCCCTATTTCTATCTTTTCCTGTTCTCTCTTGTTCCCTATTTCTATCTTTTCCTGTTCTCTCTTGTTCCCTATTTTTATCTTTTCCTGTTCTCTCTTGTTCCCTATTTCTATCTTTTCCTGTTCTCTCTTGTTCCCTATTTCTATCTTTTTCTGTTCTCTCTTGTTCCCTACTTCCGTCTTTTTCTGTTCTCTCTTGTTTCTCATTTCTGTCTTTTTCTGTTCTCTCTTGTTCCCTACTTCCGTCTTTTTCTGTTCTCTCTTGTTCCCTACTTCTATCTTTTTCTGTTCTCTCTTGTTCCCCACTTCTGTCTTTTTCTGTTCTCTCTTGTTCCTCACTTCTGTCTTTTTCTGTTCTCTCTTGTTCCCTATTTCTATCTTTTCCTGTTCTCTCTTGTTCCCTATTTCTATCTTTTTCTGTTCTCTCTTGTTCCCTATTTCTATCTTTTCCTGCTCTCTCTTGTTCCCTATTTCTATCTTTTCCTGTTCTCTCTTGTTCCCTATTTTTATCTTTTCCTGTTCTCTATTGTTCCCTATTTCTATCTTTTCCTGTTCTCTCTTGTTCCCTATTTCTATCTTTTTCTGTTCTCTCTTGTTCCCTACTTCCGTCTTTTTCTGTTCTCTCTTGTTCCCTATTTCTATCTTTTTCTGTTTTCTCTTGTTCCCTACTTCTGTCTTTTTCTGTTCTCTCTTGTTCCCTACTTCCGTCTTTTTCTGTTCTCTCTTGTTCCCTATTTCTATCTTTTTCTGTTTTCTCTTGTTCCCTATTTCTATCTTTTTCTGTTCTCTCTTGTTCCCTATTTCTATCTTTTCCTGTTCTCTCTTGTTCCCTATTTCTATCTTTTCCTGTTCTCTCTTGTTCCCTATTTCTATCTTTTTCTGTTCTCTCTTGTTCCATACTTCTGTCTTTTTTCTGTTTTCTCTTGTTCCCTATTTCTATCTTTTTCTGTTCTCTCTTGTTTCTCATTTCTGTCTTTTTCTGTTCTCTCTTGTTCCCTACTTCCGTATTTTTCTGTTCTCTCTTGTTCCCTACTTCTATCTTTTTCTGTTCTCTCTTGTTCTCCACTTCTGTCTTTTTCTGTTCTCTCTTGTTCCTCACTTCTGTCTTTTTCTGTTCTCTCTTGTTCCCTATTTCTATCTTTTCCTGTTCTCTCTTGTTCCCTATTTCTATCTTTTTCTGTTCTCTCTTGTTCCCTATTTCTATCTTTTCCTGCTCTCTCTTGTTCCCTATTTCTATCTTTTCCTGTTCTCTCTTGTTCCCTATTTTTATCTTTTCCTGTTCTCTCTTGTTCCCTATTTCTATCTTTTCCTGTTCTCTCTTGTTCCCTATTTCTATCTTTTTCTGTTCTCTCTTGTTCCATACTTCTGTCTTTTTCTGTTTTCTCTTGTTCCTTATTTCTATCTTTTTCTGTTCTCTCTTGTTCCATACTTCTGTCTTTTTCTGTTTTCTCTTGTTCCCTATTTCTATCTTTTTCTGTTTTCTCTTGTTCCTTTTTTCTATCTTTTCCTGTTCTCTGTTGTTCCCTATTTCTATCTTTTCCTGTTCTCTCTTGTTCCCTATTTCTATCTTTTTCTGTTCTCTCTTGTTCCCTACTTCTTTTCTTTTCTTTCTCCCCATTCGTGTCTTTTTTTCTCCCTACGTTTCTCTTTTTTCTTCTTTTGTCTCTTTATCTTTCTCACTTTCTCTCTTCTACACTTTCTTTCTTTCTTTTTCTATGAGCTCACCCCTCTCTCTCTCTCTTTCTCTCTCTCTCGCTCTCTCTCTCTTTGTACTTGTCTCTGTCTGTCTGTCTGTTCTTGTATATCTCACAGCATAGTCCGTTTTATTCTGTTTCTTGTTCTCTGTGTCTTCTGTCTGTCTGTCTGCCCATGTATATCTCGTTGTATAATCCGTTTCATTCTATTTCTTGATCTACAGACTCTCTCTCTCTCTCTCTTTCATGTTCTGTATCACTATCACTTCCCCATTCACTCTATTATTGATGTACAAAGAAATCAATATTTATCATACGGTGTTTTTGGACTGAACGAAAAATCAAATTTGTGTTTACTAACTTATACAAAGATAAACGTCCAGGGACAAATACGTTGTGATACAACACTGTCGCCGTTTAATGCAAGCTTTTACAAGTGTAACAATTTTCATTCTTTTTCTTCTTTTGTTAAGCCATTTTCTGATCGTACGTCGATGTTTTCGATTCGATCTGAGGAAATCGATCTTATTGATCTTCTATATCAGTCTGGATATTTCTCTGTAAGCACCCATTGACCGACTGCTTTTGTCATGTCGAAGGTGCTCCCCGGGGGGGTTGGAATTCAAAGTTAAAACAAATATAAAAAAAAGCATACATACACACACACACGGTCTATAAGAATTGCTTTGGGTAGACTTCACATTATTTGTGACATGAGCTGTCAATGACATTGAATTGTGGAGACAATAGGAGCCTTTACTTATTCGGAACAACGCGGGAACTTAATGAAAAGAAATGAACGGATCGATAGATCGAACTCAATGTTTGTATGATAACCCGACGCTATGTGTTTATGTTTGTTACTTGGCGATGAAAAAGAAAAAAGGGGTGGGGGAGGAGGCTATAAAGGTGTACAAATAGATAGAAACAAAAATTCGAAACGAAGTCTCATTTTGGCTGCCTGGTCGTGCGGTTTGCGCGCTGGACTGTCGTTCAGATTTATCGACGGTCGAGGGTTCAAACCCTGCCCGCTCCCATCCCCCGTCGTCCTGCGGGAGGTTTGGACTAGGAAGTAAACTATCTTCAACTCTGAAGGAACATCCGAAACATGTAAAACAAACAAAACTCTTTTAAAAACGCTTGATATTAAATACCTCATATGGCCATATGACATGGTCTTGCTGGATTGCAAGGACCTTCCTTCAGGGAAAAGTACCAGGAAAAAGAAGAAGAGACAGAGAAAACGATGGGAAGACAACATAAAAGAATGGTCGAGCCTGCCATTGAAAGAGGTTCCAACTAAGGCAACAGACAGAGAGGAACACGGAGAACGGTCGACAAATCCTGTGTGGTGCCCCAACTATCCAAGCCACTAAAGGTATAGGAAGGAAGAAGGAAGGAAAGATAAAGAACGAATTACATTTATTGTAATTTAATTGATTCAAACTCAGGACTTCTTGTTTATTATCTATTTATTTATTGGAGAGAAGAGCTCCCGGGTCCAGGCCTGTTCATTGGATAAAAGCCTTTCCAACGATCAGCGGGATATTGGCGCCTTCGGTGGCGACTCCCTACTGGACTTTAACCGAGGTTTATTTTCTAAGCAGTTACCTCCTAGGCATTTATGTTATCACTCTTGATACGACTAATGGTGATGACAGCGACATCATCGATAATAGGATTATAGGACATGGGCTCAAACTGAGCGATGACATTAGTCATTCCCAATAGTTGAAGATCCATAGAAATAATAGATGGTCACCGCTAGAATCGTGGGGTTATAACAAGTGAAGTAAGATAAAATACTTGTTAAGAAAAAACGAAGCTTATCTAAGGGGAAGAACTCCCCATTTACAGCCATATTTCTCAATACTCTAAATAATAGATGGTCACCGCTAGAATCGTGGGGTTATAACAAGTGAAGTAAGATAAAATACTTGTTAAGAAAAAACGAAGCTTATCTAAGGGGAAGAACTCCCCATTTACAGCCATATTTCTCAATACTCTAAATAATAGATGGTCACCGCTAGAATCGTGGGGTTATAACAAATGAAATAAGATAAAATACTTTTAAAGAAAAACGAAGCTTATCTAAGGGAAGAACTCCCAATTTACACCCATATTTCTCAATACTCTAAATAATAGATGGTCACCGCTAAAATCGTGGGGTTATAACAAGTGAAATAAGATAAAATACTTTTTTAAGAAAAAAAAACGAAGCTTATCAAAGGGGAAGAACTCCCCATTTACAGCCATATTTCTCAATAATCTAAGAGTCATTTTCTTTTTTTTTTATATCAAACAATATTAATTAATTACCACAAAAAAAATAAGATTAGCTACTGTGCATCTTGATTGATTCATGTTTCGTTACGAGCTGTAAATAATTGTGGAGAGTTTTAACTTGGTCTGAGACTAGGACGTGGGTGAACTAACGTGTTGACAATTTGTACCAGACAGGCCGAGTGAGTTGATATAAGCTTTGTAGAAACACATTATAAATGAACTGAAAAGAAATCATAGATCAAATACAGTTTTGACCGAGATTTGAACCAGAGACTAAGACTATGGCTAAAACTGCTTTAATGATCCTTATGTGAATTTGCTGTGATTACAAGGACTCTTCTCTCATATAAAGACAACACATCAGAAACATACACATAAGTAGAATAGACACAACATAAAGAGTTCATTCAGTGACTACACACAGTCCCCCCGGTTCGGAAGCCAAGCGCCTTACCACTTATCCACATCGCCTCCAAATATGTGTAGCCTGAAGTTTTAGTATCTATTTTAGGTCTACTACTATGTTTTAGTCGTGACGTCATCAATTACGTCACAAAACGACTTTTGTTATTGTTGGCGCACCTTGGATATTTTGATCACATGACAGAAACAAATCAAATAGGATCAAAGACTAGACTCAATAACTTCTTGTAATAAACAAATCAAATAGGATCAAAGACTAGACTCAATAACTTCTTGTAATTAAAATCTAATCACACCTTATGTTTGACATTATCTTTGAATATTATTATATTTATACGGATGTTCTATATAAACTGTAGTAAAGTCGAGTTTATTTTGTTTTATAAAAGGGATTTTTCAGTTTCAGTGTTAATGTTTTTTAAATGAGTTGTTTCATTGAATGTGAGGCTGGACTACATAGATATTTGGGGTTTGACCACAACCTCGCAATAACATCCGAGTATACTAAAAACTGATACATTTTTGTAGGCTAGTAATGTGGAGCACGGTCTTGCCTCTAGCTGCCTGTGAGGCTGGACTAGATATTTGGGGTTTGACCACAACCTCGCTATAACATCCGAATATAATTAAAAACTGATACGTTTTAGTAGGCTAGTAATGGGTATCACGGTCTTGCCTCTAGACTAAACTGAATATTTTTAATGTGATAATTGGCTCAGGCAGGCCAATCCCAGTCTTTACACTAAATGCAATCCACAGTGGCACAGAACCTTGAGAGGCTGTGAATAGCAGATAGTCGTATGTTTTTATTCGAGGTTTCCATTTCCTAGACTGGCTGCAGACCACGGCTATAGAGCCCAGTGTGTCCAATATCCAAAATGCAGTAGGCTTATTGCTCTTTAAGATTCAGTGTTAACAATGAAGACTACTAGAATTAAATCTAGGTCGAATATTAGCAGTCACACACAAACAATAGGCATCACATCTTATATAATACAGATGTTACTTCAAAAAGAAGATGATTACGTCCTAAGCGTCATGCATCTAGTCATGCATATTAACAAATGACCTAAATTCTGCCAAGTCACTGGTTTTCCTGGCTAGCTCAGGCAACCCATTCCATGCTCTGATAGCACTAGGGAAGAAGTAGTATTTGTACAAATTTGTCCTAACATATGGGACGAGGAATGTGCCTTTATCTTTGTGTCTTTCAGAGTATTTTATTAAATTTTGTTTTTGTATTTGAAGATTATGGTTCATTGTTTTATGTATAACTGCTACTTTACTTTTGAGTCTTATATCCTGAAGGCTTTCTAAATTTAGTGATTTTACTAATGGTGTCACTCTAGTCAAATGTGAATATTCGTTTGTTATGAATCTGACTGCTCTATCAAATGCACACATTTTGAGACTCGCTGATTACACAACAAGAGCAAGATAAGAACACACAAAAATCTGTAAATATTTCTGCCGGACTTGAGACAACATGGCGACACGGCTATGACTTGTTGTGTGATGGCCGGCTGAATAACCGGGTAAATTTTCTTGACACAACAATCGCACGAATCACTCACTCTCTCTGGTACGAATCACTCCTCCTGGTTAGATTCACTCTCCTTGACACCTAAAATTAAGAGTCGAACTATTTGTCTTTTGTGTTCCCTCTGGTCATTATCTAAATCAATAACGTTGTCAGGTTCTTTTTTCCTTTCTATTCTATTGTATAAGAGCGTTTTGTGCTACAGTAAGATGGTATCATAAGAAAGAAGCAGGAAGAATTTCTCCTTCTATTATGTAATAAGAATCTGTTGGTTTTTTTTTTCTCTTTAGAAATAATAAGGATGGATTTTACTTTTAGAGATATTAACCAGACAGAAGACTTTGTCCCAAAAGATGATTCTAATTTTCTGTACAAATGTGATTATTCATCTACATGACACGGAGATACTTCACCATAATTCATTCCAGACAGCTATGTCTAAATATGGGTGCGTGGTGGTTGAGCATTTGCTTCCGAACTGAAGAGTGTCGGGCTCGAATCCCTGTAAAGACTGAATTGAATTTTTTTTCTAAGCCGCTGAGTCCACCTAACTCTGACCTAACCTTGGACGTTTTGTTGGCGACATGAAATCCTCATTAATCTTCGGCAATAGAAACAATTGAAATTTGTACCCTCAGTCCTATAGATACAAGATCTGAAAGAGGTTCTTGACGACTAAGTGATGCTCAAAATGTTTGGGCCTGGGTTTCTTATACATTTCTGACAAGCATGTTTTGGGTTGAATGTCTCTCCGAAAATAGAAATGAAGTCTCCTCTGCTTCAGTGCGCAATGACAGGCAGAAGTTTTTAAGGCCTGAGCCGTGCCAGATGCTTGGATAGTACATTTAATATCAGTGGTATCTGTAGCCTACTGGCTGTACCCCTACTAATTAGTTAGCATTGATTGTATTACCTTGGAGACAACAGCCGAGACATAGACTCTCATAAGACCAGGAGCGTAGCTCGGAATTTTCCATCATTTGAGGGCCCGTGGGGGTTTGACCTCTTTGGGGGCCCCTGCATTTTGCGTAATATTTAATATTTAATGTAAAAAACACTAATTCAAGGGACCCCCCTCAAGATGGGGCCCTGGGAGATTTTAAAATTCTCCCCACTCCTCCCCACCCTAGCTACGCCACTGCATAAGACCTAGCGCAACAAAAAAATATATAATTAAAAATACTTTTTTTTTAAAAAGATTAAGGGAACAAACCACACAATTTCAGTAAGAGCTGTCAATTTTGTAAGATTTATTTATCTTTTTCCACATTAAAAACTGAATTAAGAAACACTACATATGTAACTAATTGCAGAACCTACAGCTCTATACAATTTAAAATTAGAAGACTAGAGTGGTCGTCATTTCTACATATATATAAACCTGTGTGGTCCCCTTCACCAACTTCATGTGGAACTCTCCCTTCATAGAGAACATTTGAGTAGGGTATCCACTTAAAAAGAGATAGACATAAAAAAGAAGACGCTCTTATTTGCTCGGAAAACAAAACCCCCCAAAAATCCCAGAAAGACTTCAAAGCATTCCTCTTGGTGTTGCAACGACTTGTAAACGCCTGAAGGCCATTCAGGTACAGTTGGCAAAGTAATCGATCTTACAGGTGTGTGTCCCGAACATGTAAAGAGTTGTCTGCGGCTGATGTTGATTAAAAGCGAACAAATCCATTTGGTTCGTTTTAGTTGTCCCCCCTTCTCGTTTTACCATTGTACCCCAAAACCTTGATAGATTGTGTGTGTGTGTGTTTGAGTGTGCGTGTGTGTGAAAGACAGGTAGAGACAGAACTATTAAAATTATGCAGTTCACTTGTTAAACAATAAAACAAAGCAGATGGATTTAACAATTTGTGGCATGTTTGCCCTGTACCAGATCATTTCTTGGGCAATCTATTGTTATGAACGAAATATAAAAGACCATACACCAAAGAGGTATAGTACGGATGGCTTTAGAACAGGGGTTCTCAAACTGTGGGTCGCGACCCCCTTGGGGGGGGGTCGATTGACGATTTGCCAGGAGTCGCCAAAGACCATCGAAAAAATGGATTCTTTTTGTCTATTCTTCTATTGCTGTGTGTATTTGCGGGGGGGGGGGGGTCGCGGCAGATTGCGGGATTGTAAAAAGGGGTCGCCGAGCATAAAAGGTTGAGAACCGCTGGTTTAGGACAAGAGCAAGGGGTTTAACACATCACAGACATAGTATCTCTTTAAAAAAAAAGCAAACTCTTTGAGTACTATTAAATGTGTTGTTGTTTTATTTCCTCATACTTTTGTATAGTGTACTTTTGGTGCTATAAACATCAGTGCGCTCTGATCATAGGTCTTTGTGAAAAAAAAGGGGGGGGGGGGTAATTACAAAAATGTTTTCGTCTTGTCTTTAGTCGCTAACCAAACACCACTAAGCTCGTGTCGGGATTTGAACTCAAGCTCTCTTGATAGGTGGCCAAGCTGATTATGCCACTTAGCATACAAGTTCAAGTTTAAAACTATTACGGAATAGTGCCACTCAACAATAATGGCGGACGATTTGGAATAATGGAGGAAGATTTGGGCTTAATGTCGGTACATACTATCAGTCACGTGGGCAGAAGATTTATAGTGTTTAGTTTTGGACGCGCCATTTCTGACTAAGTAAACCGTTACGTTGTATTGATACATTGTTGCGCCCTTTGATATTGGCTTTTGTCGGGGCTGACTTCTCCTGCAGTTGCTGTGGTTTAAGGCAATGTGGACTCTGCTTTTAGAAGTGAAATGCAGGCAGAATGTATTCCTTACTCCACTCCCTTCAGTAGGTTAATCTGTACAAATGCATCCTTAATCTATATAGTGACCCAGCTTGGGCAAGACCTTGTTAACCTACATTGAGACCGACTGAGCCGACCGACCATTTTTGGTGCCAGAGTTGGGCAGTGATGTACCCGGCCTCTGAGTTGTTATGTGCCGCCTATAAACTGGACATGGTGCTGCCAGGTGCTGAGTTTTGTGTGTTTGGTAAACTTGCATAACTGTTAACCACTATAGGTTTATAAAACGTCCGTTTAGTGAATGCATTTAACTTACTTTCACTTAATTCCTTCATTCTGAAGAAATGCCCTAAATCTGCAAGTGTTTCTATGTGTAGTAATCTAATTTAAAAGAGTCGTTTAGCTTAAGTGTATAAGCCAAACAGATGTATACAAATGATGGTTCTAGTTTTTATCTTAGTTGTTTTAAAATTGTGGTAACTATAACTTATAACTGAATAACTGAATATGTTATTTTATAGCTTTTATATAGCGCTACTTTCATGCTTATAGCATGCTCAGAGCGCTTTTGGTCCAATCTCATTTGTGGACCAGTGGGGGGGGGGGGGGTATCTAGGAGTTGGTTTTCGTGCTGCCTTTAGGCGCTCAGTAAAGTTGGCCCAATTAATATCAATAGACTAATTTTTTTAACATGTTTCATCTTGATCTTTATTTATCCTTTATGCCAATGGACCGTTGGGGCATCATACACGATTCGACAACCGTCTCCATTCCTCTCTGTCTTTTCCATAGACAGACCTGTACATTTCTTAATGTCTACACCCCTTCCAATATGTTTAAAATTCGTATAAATGTTCATTTTTCTAATGCCTCATTCATTGGTCAATCAAAAAAAATAGCAACGCAATGTACCTCCTGACCCCAAATAGGTCAACAACGCTACACTGACCCTAACAACGTCCGACAAGGCTACCCAGCTCGTTATTGTCGTCGCCGCGTGGCAGTCACATCTATTATACTGGGTGAACCCGAGTGGCCAACGCTCAAAAAACATTCCTCAACACAAGTCCGTAAACATCCTGACGAATCAATAGCAGAATAAATCCATACATTTGTGGGGTTGGTTATTGTTGCCATTGGGTTTCTATGAAGTCCCTGCAGTGAATCATAAAGATAAAAGATTTTTACTTCATCAATTTTATATCGATTTCACAGCATTGATCTTCTGGGATATGTTTATGTTTTTTTTTATTATTTTGTTGTTGAAGATTGTTTTAAGACTATACCAATAACATTCTAAACGCAGTATATTATAGTTGTTGTTGTTTATACCAAACATAATTTAACAAATAATAAATATAAAAAAAATCATCTCCAGATCCAGGGCAATATTAGTAAAGCAAAAAGTAAAGACTTTCAGATCATTCGATCTATAGATTGGATGATTTTAAATTTTAAGTCATTTGTTTCTTTGGCCAACGGTTAACGAGCAGGGTATCATGGGGCCGTCACAACGACCAACCACCTTTACTATCCCCAACTAAAGTCAGGTACCCATACGACTTGGGTGGACTCAGGGGCGCCCTAAAAATCCCGAAATTCAAAATCCCAGTCTTCACCTATATTCGAACCCAGGATCCCAGGTTTGGAAGCCAAACGCTTATATACTTAACCACCGCGCACGATAGGGCATTATTATTAAATCTGAAATAACCAAGTACTGTGATCCTGAGAATTGACTAAATGTTATATTTTATCGCCTAACATTTTTTACACACATTAAGGATAGTATCAAGGGTGACTACATGGTCGCGAGGTATGCACATCGGACTGTCATTACGATGGCCACGAATTCAAACCCTACTTTCATCCCCTAATGTCCTGCTGGACGTTTGGTCTAGGACGTAATAATCGTCCAGTTTAAAGGAACGTCCTAAACTTATAAGACACACACATTGGGATGTTCAACTCTTAAACAAGGCTCTGTACGCCCAAAACGAGATCCGTATGTTAGAACTGGCTATTGAAGTAGGAAAGATAACTCCTACTTCAAACAACTGCTGCCTTGCAGTTGATCTGTTTAAATCAAGAGCTACGAAAGCGCATCCAGTGCTAAACCACTTAACCACCTGTTCCCCCATTGTTTTTCTAGATCTATAAAAAATTAATAAATTTCATTTTTTGTTTGTATTTTTTATAATTTACTTGTTTTTGCAAAGCAAAATAATCTTTAAAACGGAACCTTCAAAATAAGAACAGATAACTCCTCTTCCGTACGTAACTTTTTAGGATTATCTGCGCTTGTGTTCAATAAATATGAACTTATACCCTCTGTTATTGAATCCACATGCCAGGGGGAGATCATGAAGTTACCGACTTAATCCTTTTCAGAGGAGTGACGTAACCAAGCCCATACCCGAGCTTAGTATACGCCTGATGTTAACACTGCATCTGAATGTTTATTACAGGCTTGCGCGTGCTTAATATCACGTGACAATATCGCGTCATTAAACGACGAGCCACACCCCCCAGAGCAAAGTCTTTCTGTGTGCTAGATCAGTGTTTCCCAAACTTTTTGACCTCTGTGTACCCCTGTTGTAATTTTTGTAATGCTGAGTACCGCTCGCCCCCCCCCCCCCACCCCAACCACACTTTAATTTATTAACAGGAACTAACAAACGGGTATTTTTAAAAAATCAGCATAGTTAATGAGGTGCAACGCGTACCCCCTTCCAACTCCTCCAACATCTTCACGTACCCCACTGGGGTACTTCACTTTGATAAACACTGTGCTAGATAAATGCGTGTTTATAGTTCATGTTGTCTCTTAGACTCGGCGTAGTCTCAAGCTTCCTAGACTGCTGTTTCTAACCGACTAGAGTGAGAGAGTTTGATAGAAGAGGAGGAGGGGGAGGGGGATAGAGTGAAGAGACTGCTGGACGTCGAAGAGGTAGTCTGGGAGGAAATCAAGCAAGGAGGGGCTTTTTGGATAGAGAGAGTAGGGGAAAACGGTGGTTTAATGTTATTTGCTGAGTAAATTGAAGGCTTCATCATATTTCAGTAGGGATTTTAAGAGAGAGAGAGAGAGAGTAAAATGAGAGGGGGGTATTGAGAGGCTAGAAGCAGAGGTCGCGAAGGTCATGTGATACGAAGCACGTGCATGGAGAAAGTTGACGTCATACAGCGGTGTTTAAACACTGAAGCGCCCTCCCTCCTCCCCTGGTGTCCACCTGAAATCGAGGTTCTCACGTTCAAGTAAATGGCCTCGTGCTATCAAACGTTGAATGATCTATCGACACAGTGCGATGTCTGCGGGCCACTTGGTCCCCCCCACTGTCTAAGATGCATTTCTCAAGACGGGCACGAAAAAAAAAAGCATCGCTTACGTTTCTTTGCACGAGTTAAAGTGTCCAACACAAAAGTGACAGACTCTGGGAAATGGGGATTATGGGGGGAAAAAAAAGTGGGGAAAAAAAAAAGTAAGCTAACAGAGCGAGCCATAAAAAACTATTGCAACGAATGGAATGATGGATGGCGTAGTGGATAGAAAGACACACAGACTGATGGAATCGTCTTTAAATCAACGAATCTTAAATGTTTTTCTCTATAACCGAAATAATAACAACATTTCGCCCTTGTATTATTAAGGGCTATGTCATTACCCGATGATATACAATATACGTGTATCGAGTACTAAATAGTTAATGACTTTCCGACCCCAGCTCCCTTTCCTCGCCACAATCGGAAGATGTGAACCCAGCGACATTAAAAAGATTCCACATTTAGACTATAAACTCGGGGTGAGTTTGGCCTTTATAGACCTAAAAATATCGTGTATCATTAACTTCAATATGATCTAGTTTTCAGGTCTAAATCTTGTTCCGATCAATGACCTCAGACCGAACACGGGAATTTCCGTGCAACCGACATTTTTGTTGTTGTTTATCTTGGTTTAAACTGGGTTGATTTTTGTTTTCATTCCAATGAGAAAAAGAAGTAACTGACATTGGATTTTATCAAGATACAACATAAGGATTAATTGGTATAGTATTTTTGTTTTAGACCCTCTTGATTCTAGGTAGCTACGAATGATATATTTTTATTAGCTCATTAACAATATGAATAATGTTAATAATGTTCTATTTGTGTTTAATACGGGTGTGGGCTTCACAAATGATTGTTTAAACTAAGTATAGTGCTTTAGACACTGGATCGGGCTGCTTCGGGATGCATGAATCAGCTATGAAAACTAATGATTTAGCAAAATTTAAGTCACTAATTAAGATACAAGCCTAGATTAGATAATATGCTAACTAATGAAGCCCACAAATGTGGGCAGAGGATTCGCGGTGCAACAAATTTTGAGCTGGAAATGGCCACGAATATACTAAAGCAATCTCAAGGACGGTAAATTAAACGTCACTACAACTACACGCCAACTACAAAATAAAGAATTCAGCTATAATATTAACCATATTTTCAGACAGAACATCAGAATGAAATTCTATCAAAGACAAATGACTGAGAAAAATGGAGAAAGAAGGTTGACAGATCGTGTGTGGTACCCCATCGGTCCAGCAGACGGAAGGATAGTTGAAAGTGAATTTAAATGTGAACCTGGCCTAAAAAATCTAAATGATGTCTTATAATGAATATCTAATTGATCTAATTGTTTTATACAAGACCAATCTCTTATTCTAATCCTGAAGATAATACAAGAAGAAACAAGAAACAAATACACATTTCCTTAAAAAAAAAATGTCCTTTAGTTCAGTGTTCTATTGAGGTGTGATTTTGCAGTTCACGTGATAATATTAAATCTACTTATTAATTGTTATGTCCAACTTATATGCATATAACATTTTTAAATGTAGCAGTTAGTATGGCAGAACTTACTTAATTTAGCAATATAAATGTTATAAAAAAAATTGACAAAAAATCTAAAACCATCTGGATAAATGTGTTAACAATATGACGTGAAACCATATCCCCTACTAAATAGCCTCCCGTGTTTGTTACTATTAATAGTAAAAAGTTGTAAAAGTGGTGTACTTTTATGAAAAAAAAATGCTTGCATAAGTAATTTAAAAAATTAGTTTTTTCGATTTCAGAAAAGAAAAAAGTAGCCGTTGCAACCGAACTTTGAATGGTCTAAAATATTATGATGTCGGATTTTCACAATTTTTTCTAGTTTATGAAATCTAAACGGGACGGACGGACCGACGGAAAGACATTTCACACAAAACTAATAGCGTCTTTTCCCGTTTCGGAGGCCTCTAAAAATAAAACTTTTCCTCTTAATTGAAATTATTTTGTGCTAAAAAACAAAACAAAAACGAAAGTGCTTAGAAAAGTTGTTTCTGCAGTGCTAAAGAGGGCACAGAATTCATCAGATATCTTTTAAAAATAAAAATTCTCTTCCTTGATTATTTTGATGCTTTTTATTCTTAAAGAATATAACCAGAAATATTTCAAATTAAACATATATATAAACAAAGAGAAGTTAAAGTTTGGTTAATATGAAATCTTTAGTGTTGCTTCTTGCTAAAAAGTTTTTGAACAATTTTAACGTGAACTGTTGTGTAAACCGTAAACTTATGTTAGTGTCTTATGTGATGTTGGCAATGTCATCTCTTCAGTACTGAATTTAAAAAAAAATGCTGAAAAACTGCCAAAACTAAAAAAAATAAATTGGTGCATAACTTCAACTTGATTATTGTTTCCGAATACAGGAATCTTGTTTTGGGCTAGCTGGCTCAAAGCTCTGCATAATAATAAAGTGTTTGATCCTAATCACTTAGAATTGACATTTAGAAAAATTATGGATTTTAGGGTAGAGAATTATCTAGTTTTATTTTCATATGCTTGTACAATATTCAGGCAGTATTCCAGAAATGGGGAGTTGGGGGTCAGGGATATTTGATATTGTGTTGATTGTTCTGGGGTAGAGGATCCTTATATCATTTTTCTGTCTCTGGTGGTTTCAATAGTTAGGTAGTATGTCTTTGATATTAAATAGTATTTCTATTATTATTATTATATTTTTAGGTTAATCACTTTTCAATTGCTTATGATTTAATACTTGTGAATTATGAGAACTTACAAATAAAAAACTATATAAAAATTTTTAAAAAGCCCAAAAAAGAGGCAAGAGGGCCCACAAAAGAGGCATATAAAGCCCCCCCCCCCCAAAAAAAAAAAAAGAGGCAAAGAAAAGAGGCCTAAGGCCCAAGGATTCCTATGATGACAAAGCTAAAATTGAATAGCGCAAATTCTGATGTTTCCTAAAAAGTTTAGGAGAGAGAGAGATATAGATTATAGGCACGAGTTCTAGTTTGACAGGAAATGTTTCTTGAACTTTGAGACGATTGATAATGGCCAGCGGAAGAAAGAGGCAGTCCATTTCTTTGCTTTGTTACAAATCGACGAACAAAACATCCACTGGGATCCAGTAACCAGCCCAAAGGCGCCTCAACAGCCCACGACACTGACAGCACAAAACGTCCTGAGAAAGACTTGTTTACCTCGATGTTTCATTCACGTCATTTTGTATGCGAGCATTTCGTTCATGGAAGAGAGAAATAGAAGCGAGGGCAGGGGGGGAGGCTGTCAGGGGGAGTGACTACAAAGTGACATTGATCTAAACCACACGCTAAATATTCTTCATGTCGTTGGAATGATATTTAAACCTCGCATCACATTGAAAAGTAAAGGCTGGGTTTCTTTTGTTGATTTTCAAGTTTCTATGGTAAAAATGTGTCATCATTCTTCTTGTTAGTTTCTTACGGAGGAGGGTGAGGATCTTTTTCAGGGCGCTAAAAGCTGAAGCTGATACAGTCGGTTATAATAAACAAAATGTATATCCTAAGCGAAAATATACATCTGACTGGCTGATTCATTCATTTATGTATCAAGAAAAATCAGCAACTATTGTTCTGATTTGTATGAAATTTCGTACACAGGTTGTTGTATATTTAACCTTTTATGTTCCTGCTAAGGAACTATTTTCAAAGATTCGCAGCATGGAACGCCCCAAATAAAGCAATACATTTATTATTATTAATGTAAAACTCGTATTGAAATAAGTATATAGTTTGTCCATTGCGGTTCGATGATGATCGCTTGTCATCTAGGGGGTTGAGGGCTTTGCACTGTGGTTTTGTGCCTCCTAATGTGGCTTGTGAGATTTTCAGATGCGCAGGTTTTTCCATCTGGAACTTGTGTCATTGACATGGCTTTTGTTTTTATCTGACGCTTTTCTTCTACCAGCGCTATTCTCTTGTCCTCAGCAATTTGTGCACCAGTTTTCACAGCGCGACGCCAGGATGCTTTATCGTGTGGGTTCGACTCAAAATGCGGACGGCTTTCAGGGATGCTTTAAGAGTATCCTCAAACCGTTTTCTTTAGTCTTCCTTGTGAGTGTCATGACATGCGATACTGTGAACTCATTCTATTTATTTTAGCAACGGGGTCAGGTAAAAAAAAAAAGTAGCAGGAGTAAGCACGTGCTAATTATAATTAACCAATTAGAGAAAGGGATCAGGAAAAGAAGTCGCACAGGTCAGTTTCTAGAAGGTCATAGAAATATTTAATAGAAGTTTCCAAGATTCTAGAAAAGACGACCATAAATTGGAGGAGGGGGGAATAATTCAGTGGAGGTCCTAGAGAGTTGTTGCGGGTCATAGAGCTGTTGCGGGTCATAGAGCTGTTGCGAGTCATAGAGCTGTTGCGAGTCATAGAGCTGTTGCGAGTCATAGAGCTGTTGCGAGTCATAGAGCTGTTGCGAGTCATAGAGCTGTTGCGGGTCATAGAGCTGTTGCGAGTCATAGAGCTGTTGCGAGTCATAGAGCTGTTGCGAGTCATAGAGCTGTTGCGGGTCCTATAGCTGTTGCGAGTCATAGAGCTGTTGCGAGTCATAGAGCTGTTGCGAGTCATAGAGCTGTTGCGAGTCATAGAGCTGTTGCGAGTCATAGAGCTGTTGCGAGTCATAGAGCTGTTGCGAGTCATAGAGCTGTTGCGGGTCATAGAGCTGTTGCGAGTCATAGAGCTGTTGCGAGTCATAGAGCTGTTGCGAGTCATAGAGCTGTTGCGAGTCATAGAGCTGTTGCGGGTCATAGAGCTGTTGCGGGTCATAGAGCTGTTGCGGGTCCTAGAGTTGTTGCGGGTCCTAGAGTTGTTGCGGGTCCATAAGTACTAATAAGTCTTTGAGTACTTTATATGGTTGAAGTCAAATGTTAGTAAAAGTCAAGTTTCAGTTCAGAAGATAGAGAAGCTCAAGTTGTTCAGTTGTATCTATATATTGAAATATTGTTTTGTCGTGTACTGTTTGTTATTATTTCAGTGGTTTTGTAAGACTAGATGTCAAGAAGTTCTTTAGTAGGAGAGAAGAAGCAGAGGCCTATCTGCAACTGAACAAACTCATACCCATGCCAAGTTAGCTCATCTTCGATCACGAAGAAATATATATATATATTGTTATAACCCTAGTGGCGGACTGAAAGGGTTAATGTGTGTGTGACCTACTGACACACGAGACTAAGGCGAATCACACAGGTCAACGGCTGTTGAACAAAAGACATTACTGCTAATGCACGCAATATGACAAAGGTTATGGTCATGTGACCAAAAAGCCTATACAGACGAGAGACAGTGTGTTAGAAAGGACAGTAGTGTCCAGGACAGCAAGCAGTAAGGACTGTGTGCTACGGAGTCCTCGAAAATGTAGCTGTACGAGCTAGAGAGACTTGTAGTGATTAGTTATGCAGTTCTGTTGTGTAGCAAAGCATTTGAAGTTAGTGTAGCCAATTGTGTTTATTGGCTGTTGTCGATGTAATAGTAAATACACCGCCACATTGTTTATTGAAGCTCTTGTTGTCAAGTTCATGTGTTAGATGTGCTGTTGTGTTTACCAGTGTTTGCAGAAGGCCTGATTGAGAAGATCGTAACAATATATATATATATATACATATATATTATGAATTATCGAATTGTTGTTTTGAATGAGCTCATTAAAAGAAAGAAGAAGAAATATAGAAGTGTCTTTAGTATATTAAAGTCATTTTATATTTCCCCAGCAAGTGATGATGTGTGTGCCATTAAATGTATGTGTAAACACAATCTGAACATGAAGTCCTCACAAAAATAGGGAAGAAAAACAGTAATCGTCACAGTGAGCGCCTCCCCCCGATCATAAGGAAATATGTACAATTACAAAGTCGGACTTTGTTTCTGACTTCACAAGTAGAGATAAAAAAAGACTGACAGCGATTATTAATACAGAAATAAACATTAAGTCTATTACAAATTACGTACATAAAACAGACATATCTATCTCTCTCTCTCTCTCTCTCTCTCTCTCTCTCTTTTGTTTATTTCTGTCTTTCCCATGTCTCCCTCTTTAAATTTAATTAGTTCTTTTTTTTTTTAGTTGTTTTTTTTTTTAATTATTATTAAACGCCCCCAATGTTTTTTTTTGTTTTTTGTTTTTTTTACTGTTTAGCGTTTATTAAATATGGAGTTGAAGCTAGGTGCTACGTTTACAACTGAATTGCTCGTACCCACTGAAGCTTCTATATGTAATGTGTTTATCTTGTCCACTTGTCTTTGTGAGGGATATACAATTAGATAGAGCCACTGTTTGTCTAATACATGCCTAACGACTGTCTGTGTCGGCTCCATTGAAGTTGTAAGTGAATGGATGCTGCGGGGTGGGGGAGGGGCTAGCTAGGGCTTGTGACCTTTGACCACTGGGGTGGTAATTTGCATACGGGCGAAATTACTCTGGATCAGAAGAATGTTGTTTTTTTGGACATTCCGATGGTCTAGAGGTTAAGTTCGCTTGGTGCGTTATCGCTAGGCGGTGGTGTCGAATCCAGAGTCACGGGTCGGCGCATTCCCTTATTTTCGTAGCATTTAATTCACTACTTTCTCTCTTAAAAACTTGGTCCCTGGTGCTGCTGTCCATTTGTGTCTAATATATATTAGCGTTATTTAGCATGCATATATATATATAAACACACATCAGCGGACACGCACACACACACACACTCAGGTTATTTCTGCGTAGATCTTGAGCTCAGAGTCTCTCTTTAGTTAAGAAACTCTTGCCACCATCTTGTCTGGAGCTTTCATCTCAAGGGTCTCCTGTCCATCGTTCTCCCATTAATTACCCGCTTCCGTTAGCAACAAAGGAAATAGCCCAAGTACAAAATAAATAAAAATAAGTACAAATTTTTTGTATGTGGAGTTTTCGTTACGTTTCCTTTCCGTTTTTAGTGTATAGGGCTCGGCCGTCTACACGTTTTAACATTACTTTTAATAATTGATGCGCAAACTACGGTCCGTGGGCCATATCCGACCCCTCGACATTTCAGCTGCTCACATCGCATGACGAAGTGACAGAGGATAGGCTACATTAGACCCAGCGTTTTTTGTTGTTGTTTTAATGGCGATAAATTACGTGGCACGGAAATGGATTTGGTCCTCGGGCACTGTCCAGTGCTATGGTCTACTGGGACATCTGAACATTTATACATTGACTAGTACTATGACTTACTGGGACAACTGAACATTTATACATTGACTAGTACTTTGGCTTACTGGGACATCTGAACATTTATACATTGACTAGTACTATGACTTACTTGGACATCTGAACATTTATACATTGACTAGTACTTTGGCTTACTGGGACATCTGAACATTTATACATTGACTAGTACTTTGGCTTACTGGGACATCTGAACATTTATACATTGACTAGTACTATGACTTACATGGACATCTGAACATTTATACATTGACTAGTACTATGACTTACTTGGACATCTGAACATTTATACATTGACTAGTACTATGACTTACTTGGACATCTGAACATTTATACATTGACTAGTACTATGACTTACTTGGACATCTGAACATTTATACATTGACTAGTACTATGACTTACTTGGACATCTGAACATTTATACATTGACTAGTACTATGACTTACTTGGACATCTGAACATTTATACATTGACTAGTACTATGACTTACTTGGACATCTGAACATTTATACATTGACTAGTACTATGACTTACTTGGACATCTGAACATTTATACATTGACTAGTACTATGACTTACTTGGGCATCTGAACATTTATACATTGACTAGTACTTTGGCTTACTGGGACATCTGAACATTTATACATTGACTAGTACTTTGGCTTACTTGGACATCTGAACATTTATACATTGACTAGTACTTTGGCTTACTTGGACATCTGAACATTTATACATTGACTAGTACTTTGGCTTACTTGGACATCTGAACATTTATACATTGACTATTACTATGACTTACTTGGACATCTGAACATTTATACATTGACTAGTACTATGACTTACTTGGACATCTGAACATTTATACATTGACTAGTACTATAACTTACTGGGACATCTGAACATTTATACATTGACTAGTACTATGACTTACTTGGACATCTGAACATTTATACATTGACTAGTACTATAACTTACTGGGACATCTGAACATTTATACATTGACTAGTACTATGACTTACTTGGACATCTGAACATTTATACATTGACTAGTACTATGACTTACTTGGACATCTGAACATTTATACATTGACTAGTACTATGACTTACTTGGACATCTGAACATTTATACATTGACTAGTACTTTGGCTTACTGGGACATCTGAACATTTATACATTGACTAGTACTTTGGCTTACTTGGACATCTGAACATTTATACATTGACTAGTACTTTGGCTTACTTGGACATCTGAACATTTATACATTGACTAGTACTTTGGCTTACTTGGACATCTGAACATTTATACATTGACTATTACTATGACTTACTTGGACATCTGAACATTTATACATTGACTAGTACTATGACTTACTTGGACATCTGAACATTTATACATTGACTAGTACTTTGGCTTACTTGGACATCTGAACATTTATACATTGACTAGTACTATGACTTACTTGGACATCTGAACATTTATACATTGACTAGTACTATAACTTACTGGGACATCTGAACATTTATACATTGACTAGTACTATGACTTACTTGGACATCTGAACATTTATACATTGACTAGTACTATAACTTACTGGGACATCTGAACATTTATACATTGACTAGTACTATGACTTACTTGGACATCTGAACATTTATACATTGACTAGTACTTTGGCTTACTGGGACATCTGAACATTTATACATTGACTAGTACTATGACTTACTTGGACATCTGAACATTTATACATTGACTAGTACTATAACTTACTGGGACATCTGAACATTTATACATTGACTACTACTTTGGCTTACTGGGACATCTGAACATTTATACATTGACTAGTACTTTGGCTTACTTGGACATCTGAACATTTATACATTGATCAGTAAGATGAAGTACTATGACTTACTTGGACATCTGAACATTTATACATTGCCTAGTACTATAACTTACTGGGGCATCTTAACATTTATACATTGACTAGTACTATGACTTACTTGGACATCTGAGCATTTATACATTGACTAGTACTATGACTTACTTGGACATCTGAACATTTATACATTGACTAGTACTATGGCTTACTCGTCATCTGAACATTTATACATTGATCAGAAAGATGAAGTACTATGACTTACTGGGACATCTGAACATTTATACATTGACTAGTACTATAACTTACTGGGACATCTGAATATTTATACATTGACAAGTAATATAACTTACTTAAGACACTGGCTAGTTATCTAGCAATCTAGCTTACTAGTACATTTAAACATTAAACACTCCGGTCAGTTAGTTTACTTACGGGTACATTTACTGGTATATCGGAACGTTTATACAATGGTCAGTTAGTTAACTTACTGATACATCTGAACATTAATACCTAGATAACTGCAACTGATGGACCAAAGAAGAATTTGTGCAGAGTCCGAATTTCGAGGTAGAGTGGCGTTCCTTTGAGGGATGAAAAAAAAAAAAAAAGAAAAAAAAAGAAGTGACTTCAGTATTTCAGTTTTCAGAAGGGTGTGTGATAGGTCAGGAGAAAGTGGATTGAATATCGGGTCATTCAATTAAAAATTGATTCTAAGTTTTCTGGTCCATATAAACATATACACACTTCTTAAATCGTTACGAAGCACGGGTAATAGCTAGTATACGTCTAAAATTGTTGATCGCTGAACCCTCGTAACGAAGTTCATTGCTCGGCCGGTTATAAAATTATTTTTTTATTTTATGTTTTAAGATCATTTAAAAATTGTCCATTAACAGGCCAGGAAGATGAATTAACTAGGTTCCATGTATCATTTAATCTAATAAATCTGAAAGTGAAACCGGAAGTTAGAATGTTAGACAATAAACATGGGAATTTTTTTACTACCAAGTTTTTTTTTTTCACCACAGATTTTTAAACATTTTAAAATCTTAATTAAAATTCGGTCGAATTCGTTTATCAGGATACATCGGGACTCAACCGTTTTGGTTTCAATAACCGTCTGACTCAATTAACCGGATTAAACTGTATAATGTGATTAGTTTCGGTTCTTTAGGATTCGGTACGATAAGGCGATGGCTCGATTAACCAGTAGTCCAATTAAATGGATTCATATGTGATTAGATTTTGTCAGATCATGTTATAGGAATTTGGTTTACTGAAAAATGTCTACAGTATTGCAACAAAGAAGGGCACAACCTATTTCCACAAGGTGGCCATCTTAATTTCCAACACGTGGGCCTCATAACTAGCGAGAAAAATTAAAACGTCGATTCTGATGAAACTTGACATCTGCAGCTTCTTCCCAATTATATCGCGAAAGACCAGAAAAGATTTTGATCTCCAATACCATGATACTCTAGATCTTGCAAAGTTTTGGTGCAAAGGCCACTTTTTTTGTTTTCTTAAAACTTATACACCAAACCTTGAGTGCGAGATTAGCCCTTTATAAAATCATTACTGCATGATCCTTCAATAACATCCGTTAGGCCAGGCTTACACAACTATATCCTCATAACAATCAGTTTATTGAATACAAGTGAATATTTGCAATGTAATAATAATAATAACATTAATATATCTCCGTATCCCTGTCGTCAACCGGCCTAAAGACACTGGCGGATCCAGGGGGGGGGCGGTAGGGGCGATCGCCCCCCCCCACTCGGCCGACCCCCCCCCCACAGGGGGGGGGCGGACGAACTTTAGTATAGGATTCACACAATTTGTATACGAATTTATTACTTATGTTAAAAATATATACTAATTATTTATATTTCAACATATTTTTAGATTATTTCGCCCCCCCCTCTAGTATGTTGACCGATTTGGTGGAGTCGGGAGGGGGCGATGGTATCAATTCCGCCCCCCCTACACTTTCGAGTGGGGGGGGGGCGGTCCAATTTATTGGTAGAAATCACAGCCTGATAACAAATCAATTAAATATCTATATCCCTGTAACTTGTTATTGATAACCGATCTTTATATTATGTCGTTCCCTGTTTGCCGATTGGTGGGGGGGGGGGGGGGGAAGAATACCTCTTCTGCCCTTCCCACCTAAACCCTTTGAGTGGGGGGGGGGCGGTCCGTTTTTATGGAGAAATCATAGTTTGTGAACAAAATTAGTTGAATTAATATATACATTTTATATTATGTCGCTCCCTTTCTGGTATTTTGGCCGATTCGGTGGGGTGAGAGGGGGGGGGGGGTAATTGCATGTACTGCCCTCCCCACTCTAGCTCTCTGAGAGCTGGGGGGGGGCGGTCCTATTTTTGTGGAGAATCATAGTTTGTGAATAAAATTAGTTGAATATCTATATAATATAAACTACGTATTGATATGTGACCCATTGTAAATATGTCGTACCACACTCTAATCTCAAATTGTATCATTAGTAGCCTAAATTTAAATGAAAAAGGGTTGTACCAGGTGGGAGGGGCGATACATGCAATTGCATTTCCCCCATCGCACAAATCAATACTTTTTCTTTTTGTATTATAGTTAAGAAATTACAAAATTAAAAAAATCTGTCACTAATATAATTTATATAAACTATAAATTAAATTCTTATATCGAGTCGCCCCACCAATATTCTTTAATGCCAAATGCAATCTTTAGCAGAAATTAGTAAAGGAGCGAGGATTAATCGTTTTCACTCTACCGCCATTCCCATTTCCAGACAGAGTTTTTGTAATTTCACATGAAGTTATCATAAGTATTTTAAGAAAGACTTTGCATTGGAAAAGTTAGAATTCAAACGAAATTTTTCAGTATAAGAGTCATGATTGAGATGAGTTCTAAACTCAAATAACATTATCATAGTCGCCTTTTCCAAACCTTTACTCAATCTGATATTTTTCTAGCTAAATAAATTTGAGACTATAACTCACAATTTATACCAGAGTTTTCTTGAATACTATTTATCGAATAAGTTTTTTTTCGGCGGCGATCCTCAAAGCAAAAATCTAAATACGTGGGGTATCCTATCTTTTCAAGAAACAAATCGGTTTTATTTGCAATGTATTCAGGGACTATAAATTCATATTAGAATGTTTTTCAAGTACAACATTATTCGAAAGGTCGTTTTTTAATAGTATGAATAATGAGCTTCAGGTCAGGAGAATGCGTTTCTGCAGAAAAGAATGCAAAAAAAACGCTTTTGGCGTCGGGGCTTCGCCCCGAACTTCCTTTATGGGTAATGAGTTGTAGATGTCAGGAGAATGCGTTTCTGCAGTGAAGAATGCAAGAAAACGCTTTTGGCGTCGGGGCTTCGCCCCGAACTTCATTTATGGGTAATGACTTGTAGATGTCACGAGAATGCGTTTCTGCAGAGAAGAATGCAAGAAAACGCTTTTGGCGTCGGGGCTTCGCCCCTAACTTCATTTAATGGGCAATGAGTTGTAGATGTCAGGAGAATGCGTTTCTGCAAGGAAGAATGCAAGAAAACGCTTTTGGCGTCGGGGCCCCGTACTCCATTGATGAATAATGAGCTGTACTTGTCAGGAGAATGCGTATCTGCAGTCAAAAAAGCAAGAAAACGCTTATGGGGTCGGGGCTTCGCCCCGAACTCCATTGATGAATAATGAGCTGTACTTGTCAGGAGAATGCGTTTCTGCAGTGAAAAAAGCAAGAAAACGCTTATGGCGTCGGGGCTTCGCCCCGAACTTCACCAGAGAACCTTATAGCGCTGCCCCAGTTGTTTTGTTTTTCGCCGAAGGTTGAGAAATGCTGCTTTTTTATTCTCATATTTATATATATATATATATATATATATATACATATATATGTGTGTGTGTGTGTGTATGTGTGCGTGTGTGTGTGTGTGCGCGCGCGCGCACTGTATGCACGTTTATGCGTAGGGTTAGGGTTTACTGGGCGTTAGGGTTAGGGTTTGGAAAAAAATCGCCCCCCCCACTCCAAAGTTCTGGATCCGCTAGTGTCTAAAGATAGAATAGTATTGACAACCTTAACGGTACGCGCACGTTTTTACTTTTTCTATGGATGGAGCTAAGACTGTGGTTGTTGATAGTTTGTACTTTATAGCTTTTTATATTCGTGCTGAAAATATTGAAAGTTGCCTTTTTACTTGCCTGAATGGACCACTTGGGGGGCAATTTTGAGTTTGTGTCTTTACACAAACTCTCGTTGTAACTTTATTTTTCCCTTGTGTTTTGCTTTTAACATAGTTTTATTAATAACAAAAGGATGTGCGATGTGAGCCTGAGTGCTAAAAACCACTTGGCTGCGTATCAAGGGGAGGGGGGGGGGGCTTGAGTTAGAATCCCGAATCGAACTTCGTTTTGTTTGCTTAACCGCCTAAAAGCAGGAAGGAAACTTTACCCAGATTCCCCCTTCACCCGCTGGTCCACAAAAGAGATTGGACCTTAGCCCTCTGAGCATGCTATACGCACCAAAGATGCGCTTCAGAAAGCAATCCTGTCTCTGTTTCTCTGCTCTTTCTCTCTTCATGCGGTATACCCTTCTTAGTGTCGTCACGATAGTCCCGAGTTCGAATCTCCCCCCCCCCCCCCCCTTTCTGACCTACATGTTCGGGCTAGGGCGTTATAACCAAAGCTAAAAGTTGTCACGGATGTAATAACTGCTGTAATTGCGTTGCTGCATCTAAGGCCCAGGCAATCAATAGCTCCGCACACGTCAATTACCGAAAAAAAAAAAAATCAGATGTCGTAAAACTAAGAGCTAAACGATGTACACCTCAGACCAGACATTAGACACGTTTTCGGCACGTTCTTTTTTCTGAGGGACCTGGACGAACTGTGCTTTCACGGCTATGTTTTTTACCCTAGATCTGGGTATTTGCTATTAGCGTTGAAAAATTTTGCCTTAATTTTTTTTTTCTCGATGATTTTATTTTGTTCTCAAAACTAATTCTTCTAGGTTACGAATTGGATACATTTGAAAGACTCGAACTTAAATGCAGGAAATTAGAAATTTACCTATGTAGTTTAAGCAAAGATTACAAAAAAAAAAAAAGATGTTTTTATGAATAAAAAAAAAACTAAGCTTTGATAGTTCATGAAGAAATCAAATAACAACAATAATAAAAACAATAACAAATTTAAAATAGTGCTGTTACCAAATATAAAATGTAGGCTCAATGCTATGTGATAACATAGCAACGTAAACACGAGAGTTGAAATTGAGATCTAATATAAATAAGTTTTGAACAGAATGGCCTTAATGTTGTACTTGAGTGTAGTGAAGCATGATGTTTGTCTGACTTCAGTAAGGAACTAGTTTCCAACCTTTTTTTTTCTGCGAACTAAAATGTCCGCAAACCTTAACATTTGAGGGAGAATTAGTGATGGATTTACGTATAGGAAACGTAAACTATGGCTTAAGGCCCTCGCTAGCCTGGGTACCCCCAAATATAGTTACAGGGATATTTTCGATCATTTTGAAGAAAGAGAATGATAAACATTGGCTTACAAGGGGCCCCATATCTCTAACAGCTTAGGGACTTGTCAAATTAAAATCCGACCCTAAGGAGTGTTGTGTCAAAGCTCTGTGAAGGGACGTATGGAGTGATCAGGCGTCTACGGTAAATTATAAATAAAAAATATAGTTTTTATATAGCATACGTTCATGCTTATAGCATGCTCAGAGCGCTATGGTCCAATCTCATTTGTAGACCAGTTTATATCTGAGAAAAGGTTTTCCGTGCTGCCTTCAGGCGCTCAGTAAACACAACTCTGCTTAAGTCGGGTGTCGAACCTCGAGCCCCCTTCATAAGTTCAAACGTGCTTAGCCTCTCAACCACGTTTGCCACTAGGTACGAGGGTATTATATCCTTACAGATGCATTGATGACTAAACAATTATAACTTTTCTTCATCCGAAAAAAAACATTTTAAATTTTAAAAGCAAAAATACTTTGGAGATGTAGACACATGCACGGTTCATGATGCACCGGAGAACTTTAATGGATCCTTTAACATCGCGAGCTGTTCAAATCTCCATGGTAGACCTAGGTGAGGTATCTGAAAGAAATAGCCTATGCTGCTTTGAGTAAACATATCATATTTGAACCAAACATGATGAGATGTGACATACACCGCTTGGCTACGGATCAAAGAGGCTCGAGTTTGAATCCCATCTTGCTGAAGGCCTTTCACCCTGTAAACCCTCTCCTAGATACATCCTCCTCCGCGGGTTCTCAAAAGAGGTAGGACAAGAACCAGATATAGCACGAAAGATGCTCTAAAAAAAATAATTTTAAACAAAATCTTGAGATCCTTTGTCTATACTCAGCCTCCTTACCCTCCCACATTTCATATATATATAGGTCAGTGATTCGGAAAGCAATAATGATACATGGAACGTGCATACGTTATCTTTATACATTCATCGTTTATAGTTTTTGAATTTCTATTTTTTTCTCTATAAAATGTGAAATTCTTGAAAAAGATATATTTTTTTTATGATCGAGATATAGATTTTCTTTTCATATTCCTTCCCAAAAGGTTTAAATTAAAGGAAATGCAGTTGTTTTTTGTTTTTTTAGAAGGTTTACAGCGTTGTGTCTGAGTAAGGATCTTTGAACTTCCGGTCGGCTCCCAGCAGCAAAAGATGTTTTGACATTCCCGCGTCATCAGTTTCTCGTGAAGTTGAAATATCTGTGTTTGTTTCGTTGAAAGACAAAATCCAACGCGATACAACATCAAGAGTCGAGACGGGGAACTAGACGAAAAGGGGATCGGTTAACTGGGGGTCGATCTATCGTAGACACAACAATGGGATGACCTCATCTTGGGAGGCTGCATTGACCTCATAGTTTCAATGGTCAACTTTAAGGGTGTTACTGTGAAGGCAGAGGCATCAAATAGAAAAGTGCGAATTAACTTCCGGAAGATTAGCGTCCACACATAACGTGATAGTTTAGATCTATTTACCCAGTTCTATTTATCTAGATACATAGATCTTGTTCATTGCTGCTTAAGCTCTAGATATTATTATTTTGCTTAAATTTCTTTACAAATAAACGAATTCATGTAGAAATAAAAATCCGTATAATTAGGGAGTATCAAGGTCTGACACTGGTTGAAATGTGTATTAGATAATCCGTTTGGAAATGTTAACGTTGGTGGCTGTAGTGTTGGAGGATGCGGGTTATGTGGCTGTGGCGTTGGTGGATGTGGGTTTGATGGTTGCGGTGTTGGTGGCTGTAATGTTGGTGGTTGCGGTGTTGGTTGCTGTAATGTTGGTGATTGAGGTGTTTGTGGCTGCGGTGTTGGTGGCTGAGACTATTAATATGTTATGATAGCCGAACTTACGCGTAAAATACTCAACGGTTCAAGGGTTTTATTTTTGTGAAACAGATTTATAGTTTTGATTTTTTAAAATATTATTTTGATTTGATTTTTTATGTAATATCTAATAATAATTACTGGTAGATTTTTTAAAAAATCTTTCGCTTGTATGAGCATATATTTTCACACAAATAAATGGCGGAGATATGGACGACTCATAATCACATAGAAGACAACAAACAAAAGAAACCAAAATTTAATAGAAGGCAATATCCAACATTAAATAACATCCTGTAGAAAGCACAATAGAAGTCAACATACAAAAGAGAATACCATCAAATAGAAGGCAACAATTAATATAAAGCAACAATGAATAGAAGGCAACACAGTAAACAAAGAAAAATACTACATAAGGCAGCATACAATATAGAATAGCATCCACTAGAAGGCAACATGCTATTAAAGACAACATACAATAGAAAGCAACATGCAATTAAAGACAGCATCCACTAGAAGGCAACATGCAATTGAAGACAGCGTATACTAGAAGGTAACATACAATTGAAGACAGCATACAATAGAAGGCAACATCAATTTAGGACAGCACATACTAGAAGGCAACATACAATTGAAGACAACATACAATTGAAGACAACATACAATTGAAGACAGCACATACTAGAAGGCAACACACGATTGAAGACAACATACAATTGAAGACAACATACAATAGAAGACAGCACATACTAGAAGGCAACACACGATTGAAGGCAACATACAATTGAAGACAACATACAATTGAAGGCAACATACAATTGAAGACAACATACAATTGAAGACAACATACAATTGAAGACAACATACAATAGAAGACAGCACCTACTAGAAGGCAACATACAATTGAAGACAACATACAATTGAAGACACTATACAATAGAAGGCAACATACAATTGAAGACAACATACAATTGAAGACACTATACAATAGAAGGCAACTTACATTAAAACAACATACAATGTTAAATAACACAATAGAAGGCGACATATAAAAGAAGGTGTAGTACAAAAATGAAATTGCAGTTTAAAAAAAAGGTAACACAGTGGTAGTTATATACCTATGGTATATGTGAGCATTATGTTGGAGTGTTGCAACATTTCGTAACTTGTTGTTGGTTGGCCTAGAGTGGACTATATTAATTATGTTTACTTTCCAAAACAGTCTTAATATGGACAAATGCTTATATTTGTGCATTGACAGGTTAATGCTTTTAGAAAACTTTATTTAAAACTGCTTGACCTATTCTAAGTTTCAAAAATTATAATATACATAAGGCTATATTAAGCATTTTATTCGTAGCTAAATTAAACTTCATGAACTCTTTAAAAATGTTGTTTGATCCTAATCACTTAGAATTGACATTTTGGAAAATTATTGATACTAGGGTAGAGAATTATCTAGTTTGATATACAGGCAGTATTCCAGAAATGGGGTGTTGGGGGTCAGGGATATTTGATATTGTGTTGATTGTTCTGGGGTAGAGGATCACGATCCTTATATCATTTTTCTGTCTCTGGTGGTTTCAATAGTTAGGTAGTATGTCTTTGATATTAAATAATATTTCTATTACTATTATTATATTTTTAGGTTAATCACTTTTCAATTGTTTATGATTTAATACTTGTGAATTATGAGAACTTACAAATTAAAAATAGTTTTTTATCAAAAGAGGCAAGAGGGCCCGCAAAAGAGGCATATAAAGCCCCCCCCAAAAAAAGAGGCAAAGAAAAGAGGCCTAAGGCCCAAGGATTCCTATGATGATAAAGCTAAAATTGAATAGCGCAAATTCTGAGGTTTCCAGTTAAAAAAAAAAAAAAAAAACTCAGATTATAAAACTAAAAACATGCGTAATCATGTTTGACTTGTGTGTCATTGATATTGAAAGTATTATCTGAATAAACCATATAAAAATATGTGAAATAAAAAATACATACATTTAAAAAAGAAGACAATAATTCAGTTGATAAACTAAAACAAACAGCTTCTGGACGCAGAAATAGTAGAAGAGTTTTTGCAAAGGCCGTGGGACATGCATATAAGACCCAAAGAAAAGGTCTTGTTGAAGACAGGCGAAGAAGACTTGAAAAAAAACGCAGACAGTCGGCTGACAACGGCTTTCTCTGGGCGAGATGCGGGAGAATACGCAGGTCGAAAACTGAGTTTGCGTAGTCATGTGAAACACTACACTCAACCTTAATATTATTAATTGATAACCTTGCCATTACTATTATAAGTAACAAGCTCAATCTAGTCTATATAATGGAAAAATATTTCTTTATCCCTCAATATATGCATAGTAAAGGGGCCGTCATAGAACAGCAATAGGAGTGGCGATCACTGCAAAGAACAGTGGTGAAAAATGAGGCAAGATCATCATGGTTAGCGCTGCCCTCGGCTGCTTGAAGCAAGCAAGACCCGTTCCGTGGCGCCGAGTGCCGTGTACATGGTAAGATCACCTCTCGTGGTCCTTGGTCGCCATTGTTGGTAACCCTCAGGCAGGACTAGGGGTGATAAGCTCCATGCCTGTCCGCTAGATAAAAGCCCTTCCAGCCATCATATGGGATAATGGCGCTTCGGCGCCGATTCCCAGTTGGACGTTATCGAAAGTCATCTATAGTGGATGGTTCTCTCTTGTAGCGATTGCGTGTTATGAATAATGGAGTGTTGATAAGCTAATAATGTATTTATAAAGGACACATTCAGTGAACCTTTATAATCTCTGGCGCCAAACGGCGGCGCCGAAACAATCATTGCGTTAAAACGGTCGCAACAAAACGGCTGCGCCAAAACGTTCTGCTTCACACGAGCAGAGGAATAATACTTACTATGAAGCCGCTGTCAGAAGAATAACTTGAAGACACAGAGGCGACACAGAGGTTACAGAAGCGACACACAGAGCTGACAGGCGACACAGAGGTTACAGAGGCGACACACAGAGCTGACAGAGGCAGGACATTCTCTTTACAAAAAGCAGCAGACGTGATAGAAGTGATCGTCACAACCGACATTACAGAAGACTACAGCTGCACATCAAACCGTCACATATGCATCAGCGCATCGGGTATTGGCCGGGAATATCCAGGCATTTGGAGAATATACCGTCGAAAGTAGAACAAATTCGTTTAATTTCTAGTACATAGGTTATTGCCCACAAGCAACGACCATTTCTTGAAATGGCCGGCCAGTTCGCAAATTGCATACACTTCGAGTTTTGACAGTAACAGATACAGTTTCTCTTGTGCTAAAACACATTATTAGATGTCAAGGACCCTTAAATTTAACTTTTATGTTGCCAACTACACAACATGCAAAAAATAAAAGCTGCATAAAGAAAAACTTAGAATATCGTCTTCTGCAGAGCTAACGAAGTGATCAAACCATAGTGAACAAAAATGATTATATATCTTTGAACAGAAACAAAAATCACCAACACATCTTTCACTCTCTACACCGGATTCACCAAATAAAGATATTTAAATTTTTGTTCACCACAGATAAAAGTCCTGAATAATATTCATTTACCTACAAATCCGGTTAATCGGAACGCATCGGAAAGCGATCGCTTTGGTGCTAATAACCAGTTGGCCCGATTATCCGGACTCTACTAGGTTAGAGGATTAGTTTCATTTCTATGGGATTCGTTCCAGAAAAGCGGCTAGTGTGATGAACTAGATAATCAATATAACTATTATTTATGATGCTTATACTTCTGTGATTCGAAAAGAAAAATGTATAACTCTAATCTGAGTCACGTGACTAAATATGAAATGCAGATGCACTTAAACCATGCGAGACTCTGGGGAAAAAAACAACAACAACATTGATCTATTGAAAACGTTTAACGCGAAGAGACTCAACAGACGATTATTGCTTTCATTGTGAGGTGCAGCGCAGATCGTCTGTGTGGATCTCCCACTGGAATAAGTAGATCACACAGCAACTTGTGATGGCGTCATTGAAATACTCTCAAACAAAAGTGTCTAAATATCACATACCCTTTTTTTTCTTCTTTTAATTACATATTTCCCACATAAACTCGAGATATTTATTATGTAGATCTAGTAATAGATCTAGAGCTTCGTCTACTCGTAGGGAATTACAGGCATTGTTCTATTCTTATGACCACGTGACTTAGATTAAAGTAGGTCAGAGATACCGAACAATCCTACAGCAGATACAATGTAATGCAAAATATAAATGATTAATCAAATAAATGATATAATGATTACATGACACTATTTGGGGAAAGTAAAGGCGATTGGTTTGTGTGCCGGCCACACGACACCCTAGCTGACCGTCAGTAAAAGATACAGATAAGCTTTATTTTATATGCTCTATAGATTGCAAGGAACTTAACTTTTCTTATTTTACTTTCCACTCAACATATATAACCAATTTTTAAAAACACAGAAAAATAAATAAAACCCAACATTGCTCTTTCATTGTACGTTGAGATGTTTTATCAGACTGCTGAGTTTTATTCTCTACTAAAAATAAATACTGCCAGAAATGCAGCCTTCCCCTGTTTCAGTTTCCAGCACCCTCAATACAACCACCTCCTTAAACTGGTTCTCTCCCCTAAGTCTTGACAATAATAGATTTACGTATAGAGCAAGTGGGAGGCGTGGTGTCATGAGAGTTATTGGCTTAAGTTTCACTTGTTATGTGTGGTGTACTGTCTGGAAGTCAGAGTCGGTGATTGAGATAAGGGGTTAGGAGGGTCTCGATAGGAGACGATGTTAAACGAAAGTAATGTTTGACTTTATCAAGTCAGTGTGGAGTTTTGGGGGGGGGGGGGTGCCTGTGATGAACTCAGTCTCTCGCTTTAACACATTTTGTCTTCTCTGTCTGTCTGTCTGTCTGTCTCTCTCTCTAACATTCATTATCGCTGCATCTCTCTCTCTCTCTCTCTCTCTCTGCTTAGCCTTCTCGCCTGCTCTTGAAATACTGCTAGGCGGTGCTGTGTGCAGTCTGAGGGTCAATGCCTTGTGTCCTGGTCAAGACTGCCCATTACCTCACCATATTTATTTCACCTTTCTTTATAAAAAAAAATTAATTAACCTAGTGATACTATTATATATAGAGGCGCGGTGGCTGAGTGGTAAAACACTAGGCTTGGTGCTGCTCCTTTTTTTTAAATGTATCACTCATTAGTTATTAAAAGGAGAAAAGGAAAATGAAAATAAAAAGAAGTTATCGCCCTTATAAGTTGTAACAAAGAGGTATTGTCTTTTTTTAAATATATTTTATAGTAGTCACATCTTATATAGATCAATTAAGTATGATATAATCAAAATAATCATAATAGTCATAATGATCATAATCTTTATTAATATGTTTTACAATTGTACATTACGGAAAAAAACAACAACAATACATTTCGTTACTAGAATAAACTATTATAAATGTATTAAGCATATTAGCGAACTAGTTTGGATACACTAGCGATCTACTAAATAAAAGTCTATCTAGATAACACAATATTGACACAATAGTATGATTCATAACTTTCTTTAATTCTCTATAGTCTATATTTACATAAATAAACCATTTACATCCACATAACTAAACCCTTTAAATCTATATAACTAAGCCCTTAATATCCACATAACTAAACCCTTTACATCTATATAACTAAACCCTTTACATCCACATAACTAAACCCTTTACATCCACATATCTAAACCCTTTACATCCACATAACTAAACCCTTAATATCCACATAACTAAACCCTTTACATCTATATAACTAAACCCTTTACATCCACATAACTAAACCCTTTACATCCACATATCTAAACCCTTTACATCCACATAACTAAACCCTTTACATCTATATAACTAAACCCTTAATATCCACATAACTAAACCCTTTACATCTATATAACTAAACCCTTTACATCCACATAACTAAACCATTTACATCTATATAACTAAACCCTTAATATCCACATAACTAAACCCTTTACATCTATACAACTAAACCCTTTACGCGCGTATGACTGAAGCGTTTACACCCACCTATAACTAGATCTAGATATGAACTTAAAATTTCGTCTGCTCACACAGTCTATACACACTGATCGATTAAGCCTTTTCATAATTTACACCAGGGCTCTGCCGGACTCTAGACCTAGCCACGATCAGGACAGCTTGACCTAATCAAATTAGGAGCTATGAAACATGTGCATTTTTTCCCCCTTCATGGTAATTCAGTTCCATTGTGATCTATGAGTGTGTGTGTGTGTGTTTCTGTGTTCATATAATAACACTCTACTGATGTATGTTGCACAAATAAATTTGTGCTTTTGTTTTTATAAAGCGAGGCCTGAGTTATCTTAGGCTTAAACGGCAGTGTTTGTAATCAAGTCTAAGCCAGTGGTTCCCAGTCTCTTGTTCTTGGGGGGCGCATCAAGTTTCGACACGTGTGTAAGAGGACACAAAACAAAAAGTAAAACAAAATTCTTAGTGGTGTCCAAGGGACTGAATCCTCTGAGGCTTCACTGTGCAATTGTCGGCAGACGTTTCTAGGGGTAAGACATGGCACACGGGTCGTACTTTTAGCATCACTTGTGTAAGCTATAGAGCTGATGGGCTTATTAGCTTCAGAAAACATTAGCATCAGCTATAGACCGCATCCTAAATGGTTAATTGGCTGACAATACCCAAAGATTGATTGGAGAAATGGACGAGGGCGTAGCTTGCCAGAGACCGTAATCACTAATAATATGAATTTTAAAAAATATATATTTCGCTAGGCCAATTTGCATGACTAATAGCGACATACAATGAAATTAATCCGCATATTAATTGTTTCGTCTTAAATTAATTGCTATATTAATTGGCTCGATTATGTAAAATAAATTTTAAAAATAAAAGGGGTGAGGAGGGGTGACATATAGAACAGAAAAATAATAAAAGTAAAAAAAAATACTTTTTAAAACAAAGCTTATCTAAGGAAAAGAACTGAATATTAATAGTCATATCTACCAGTACTGTAAGATTTATCTACCTTGATTTCTCTCAATATTAAAATAAATTAATTAATTTCCACTAATTAATTGAATAACTGGGTTAATTTTTTTATTAATTCATACTTTGTTGGGGACAAGGAATAATTGTGCAAAGTTTCAACTTGATCTGAGATTGGGAAGTGGGAGATAAAACGTGTACAAAAATATTACCAGACAAACAGACAGACAGATAGAGTGAGTTGATATAAGCTTTGTAATAAAAAATAAAATTAGATCAATAAAATTGTTAAACATTTTGTTAGACGATATTCTATTGCACAGGCGATAGTATACATACATCCAGAGGGTCTACAGACACACTATTTCATCTGACTAGTCAAAAGTTTCGTGATACAAGAGTCTTTTACAAGGACAGAATTTCCCGAAATCAAATGGATCTCGACACTGTCAACATTTTACTTCATTTTAACATATCTTAGAGGCAAAACGAAGTATCCATCTTTATAAAAAAAAACGGAGAGAGAGAGAGAGGAAAAGAGAAGAGAGAGAAAGGAAAAGAGAAGAGAGAGAGAGGAAAAGAGAAGAGAGAGAGGAAAAGAGAGAAAGAGAGAGGAAAAGAGAGAGAGAGAGGAAAAGAGAGTGAGAGAGGAAAAGAGAGAGAGAGAGGAAAAGATAGAGAGAGGAAAAGAGAGATAGAGGAAAAGAGAGAGAGAGAGGAAAAGAGAGAGAGAGAGGAAAAGAGAGTGAGAGAGGAAAAGAGAGAGAGAGAGAGAGGAAAAGAGAGAGAGAGAGGAAAAGAGAGAGAGAGAGGAAAAGAGAAAGAGAGGAAAAGAGAGAGAGAGAGAGAGAGAGGAAAAGAGAGAGAGAGTTAAAATTATCCTTTTGTTTTATCTTAATGCCACTTAAATGAAAGACTCCAGATAGTACGGAAACTTAAATTAGTAAATTAGGACATAAAGATGGAATCCAAAGACCAAAGCTTGAAGCGAACCCATGTACCGTTTTAGTCATTTGGGGGGAAATGTAGATTGTGTCGTCTGCTAGGCTTGAATTTGGGAAGCAATCAAAACGAGATTATGACGTAAGCTGTGGGTGACTCTACATGGAAATCAATGCAAGCATCCATGGCGTAGGCGGCAAGGCACTCACACATGCGCATGCGCAACTACAAGGAACTGGAGAGGTGCATACGATTCATTATCATGTACAAGTTAATGCTTGATATTTCCTTATATGCAGTTTCGGCACCTTTTAGGAAGTGTGTCTGACTTACATGGTATTCTTAATTATTCGTACACTTGTTCCACCAGTACTATTTCTTTGGTATTAAAGATTTTCATAGCCATGGCTGTCGATGTGAAAAAATCTATTATAGTGTATGTGTGTGTGTGTTTCAATGGTGATGGTGGGAAGAGTTTAGCGATTGGTTGTGAATGATGCAACATTGGTGGCATTGCCAGCAGCGGTCTTAGTTATTAAGGGAGACGACTCCAGAACGTGAGACTGAAAAGTTGTGTTTCTGTAGCGAGTTTGATGTCCTTAAAGAATATTGTTACTAAAGTCTACCACATTTATTTCATTAGATCACAAGTCGTTTTTTTTTATGTCTATATAATAGATAAAGTTCTATTCAGTTTGTTCACATGAGGAACTTATTCAAGTTATTGAAAGTTTTATTAGTCAAGATATATAACGGTTTAATTGTCTACCAGCAGTTTGGTACTACAATCGGCCAATAGATGAAAACCAGCTCCCAATTCATTCATCAATGGATCTAGAAGATTGGTACTCTGCTTCCGCTGCCTTGCAATGCTTTGGTTTCAAGAGTCAACCTCGCTGGGACAATTAACAATGGCAGTCCGACATCTCCCTCAACTGAGTTAATGCTAGACATAGTCCATTCCTTTGGAACACAACAGCGAGGGTAAAAGAAGAATCATCCCGCATGGGAGAGCAACGATCCCTTTACATAGAGACCAGGAATGTGCTCTTAAGGGAAAACATCGAATGTCTCGCTAGACAGAAAGAGCCTACACTGACATATTTGTGAACTACATCTCTCTAGTTTTCATTGCGTCCCATTGTTCCCACTCCCTTTCTCTGACCCCTTTCTCTTGACCCCTTTCTCTTGACCCCTTTCTCTTGACCCCTTTCTCTTGACCCCTTTCTCTTGACCCCCTTCTCTGGCCCCTTTTTCTATACCTCTTTCTGATAATACATTATTACACAATTATCTTAATTATAGCGCAGTGGCTGTTTTGATTTGTGCATGTTTTACTGTTTTAGTAAAATCACTAAATTTAGAAAGCCTTCAGGAGAGAAGACTCAAAAGTAAAGTAGCAATTATACATAAAACACTGAACCATAATCTTCAAATACAAAAACAAAATTTAATAAAATACTCAGAAAGACACAAAGATATAGGCATATTCCTCGTCCCATATGCTAGGACAAACTTTTACAAATACTCCTTATTCCCTAGTGCTATTAGAGCATGGAATGGGTTGCCTGAGCTAGTCAGGAACACCAGTGACTTGGCAAAATTTAGGTCATTGGTTAATATGTATGACTAAGTGCATGACGCGTAAGACGTGATCATTCTCTTTTTTGAAGTAACGTCTGTATAATATAAGATAAGATAAGAATGTGTGGTATCCATTTATTCAGAAGCCAAGCGCTTTACCACTCAGCCATCGCGCCTCGCGTCAATTAATTATTGGTAATTATCTTTTTAATATCGAAATAAGAGAAAAATCTTCTACATTATTGTGATATATAGTGTTAAATGCAGAGTTCTTCCCCTTGAATTTAAAAAAAATAATACATTTATATTGGTCGAGGTATAAGTGAATATCAAGAAGAACTTAAAAGAATTAAAAATTAACCTTATGTCTGAACTAGACGTTTGTAGATGTAAAAGGTCGCAGTGGAAAGTCGTGTCTGGATGTGAGTTTGCAATGGGATTAAAATCAATTGGAGAAAAATGTTTGAGTGATTAGTCTGTAAAAAGCAACTCTTCATAATTTCTAAAATTAGTTGATTTGTGTGCGTTTTTTTTTTTTTTTTTGTGTGTGTTGCTGAAAGCTTATGGGAGGGCTCAAGGCTTAAGCTGTTCCATTAAACATGGCGGTCTCTTGTATCAGAAGTCAAATTTGTACAAGGGAAACTGTTTGCTCATGGTCCAGGCCGTGTGTACTCTCTGAAGGTAGGTGACCTAGAATGTTGCTCAACTTGACCTCCTTTGCTCCCTTTCCAGCGCCCATTCGCTTTTTTTTTATTCCACACTCTCTTTCTCTCTCGTTCTCTTTATCTTTCTTTCTCTTTTTCTCTCTCTTTCTCCTTCTCTCTTTTTCTCTCGCTAAATTTCTCTTTCTTTTGCTTTCATGCTCTTTTTTTCACAATTTCTTCTCTTTCTCTTTTCTTGTCTTTTTCTTTCTTTTCTATTTCCTTCTCTCTTTCCTTTCTCATTTCCTCTCTCTCTCTCTCTTCCTTCCTTTCTTTCCTCTCTCATTCTATCTTCCTCTAACTTTCTTTCTTGCTCTCTCTGTCTCTCTTTCTCATTACCTTCTCTCTTTTTTCCCCTGTTCTGTCACCTCTATTTCAGTTTTCACAATCTACAAATAGTCTCTTTTCTCTCATTCTTTGTCATCGGACTCTCTCTATTTCTCCCTCTCAGTCTCTCTCTCTCTCTCTCTCTCTTTCAATATTTCTCTATCTCACTCTATATACTTTTTCCCCTCTCTATGTCTACCTCTCTCTATCTTTCTCTCTCTTTCTCCTTTTCTTTATCTCCCTCTCTCAACCTCTCTTTCACTTTTATTCTTCTTCTCTCTTATTACCCCCAACCCCCTTCCTTTCTATCCCACACACACACACACACTGTGACACATTGCATGATTGAGAAGCAGTCAGGAAACAATATGGGGACTTTCTCTTATTGTTTTATATCATCCGGACGTCAATGTTCTAAGAGCCATCACTTCTCTGCTAATCACTTTTAATTATAAGTGTCTTAGGTCCGGCAGTGTTCTACATCGCACCACGTGACATTGGTATCAGTCGTCTGCTTAAGCGAGTCGCTTTATGAGTTCACGAGTTGATTCTGAGCAGGAGATTGCTATGCGCTGGCTTAAGTGCGGGTCATGACGACACGGTATGACGTTAAGCATGACCTGAACTAGACAGACCGTCGTGACGTCAGTGAATATTACGCGGCCCGTCTGCCAATTCAGATAATTCTCCTGACTAGAAGTTGCAATGTTCTGACATGGATGGTCAAGTTAGGTTTTAGCCTCGGACATGTTCGTGCAGTGGCGTAGCTAGGGTGGGGGATGGAGTAGGAGAATTTGAAAATCCCCCGGGGCCCTTTCTTGAGGGGGGGGGTGTCCAAATGAGTGTTTTTTTTTACATAAAAAATTAAATATTAAGCAAAATGCTGGGGCCCCCAAAGAGGTCAAACCCCCAAATGATGGAAAATTACTAGCTACGACCCAGTGTTCGTGGCGGGGCATTGTAGCAAATCGGGAGGTGCGTGGTTCGAGTCTAGCTCCGACGTTATTTATGTTTTCTTCCCTGTTATACCCCGTGCTGCTATTATACGTTATATGCCATTTTATTCATCTTTGGTTTCACCACAAAAGTTTCAGACTCGTTTACGTTTAATTACTACAACTTCTGAAGCTATTAGGTATAATATCGGTAGGCTATGTTGTATTGTTAGAGAGCTTTATTATCGACATTTTAGTAAGGGTCTTTGTCTTGATGGAGATGGAAGAACTACTTCGTTGAGACAGAGGAACTTTTTTTTTTGGCGACATCAGTCCACCACGACTATACCAGGCTTTCATCTCCTTTCTACCAGACTAACCACAATCGTTCAACAGCTGATATACGCGTGTTAATAACTTCAACTTCCCAACGAGATCAATCAATCCTTCAGTCATTCAAACCCCTTTGTTTCATGGTACTGCACTCTCTAACTGCGACTACAACAGCTACTCTCTTCTGGCCAACTGCTCCTAGACACCATTAGGCTCGCTGCCTGTCATTAGAACCTTAAAACAAATGGTCAAACGTGTTGAAATGATGTTTTCCATCACGTTCTCTTGACTATGAACTTTTCTCTCTTCATCCTAAATCAATGCGATCGCTAAGTCGATATTCCAATGTATCGATTAAGACTATTTTTTTCCCTCTCCTTACGGTAGTCGACTGCGTATAAATACATTGATTGGCCACGTCTGCTAGTGTACAATGCTCATTGAAAAAAAATCGTTTCCTCCGCCAAAAGTAAATAGGGCTAATTGTAAAGGGGCACAATCTAGTGTTGACTAGAAACTAAACAACGATGGTGGAAACTTTTGTGTGGGTAGTAATTGGAACTAGGTAAAGTAGTGGGACTTTTTTTTTAATGCGGAGTATTTTATTAAGGGGAGTGCACAAGCTAAGACCATTTCTAGAAACTTGAAGTATTGTATCTCATTATCAAAGTAGTGCTGTAGTCACATGACCAGTATTTCAACAACGTACTACGATGTTTTTCAATTTTTTTGTGTGATGCCCCGCCCCAGCTGGAAACTTTACGACCCTACCCCCTTAGCCAGCTAGGGGGCCTGAAATCTACCCCACCGGTTATCGTGTTCATGGATACTGGCAGACATTCGTTCTCCTGGCTTGTGTTTTTTTGTTGTTTTTTTTTTTTGGGGGGGGGGGGGTTGTCACGCGAAATACGTCAACAGGAAAACGGAACGGCATTCTGGTCAATTCGATTGTATACACAGGTTCTGATGTCAAAAAAAAATCGCGTTCAGGGAGAGGCATTAAATGTTGTATTCAAAAGAACAATTTAAGTGATTTTTTTTTTTTAGACGTCTCCTGTATTACCTTTAGGGGAAATCTCTTTTTTTTTAAATATATGTAAACATTGGTAATAACGCAGATGATTTTTTGTATCAATATCTAAATATAAATTTCTAACTACAATACAATACTAACATTGTTTAATTCTCTTGATAAAAGAAATCTACCGCTGTACTTTTTTTCAATATGTCCCATAGGCTACTAACTGCTAATTTACTTGATAGACTTGTATGTAAAATTATTAACGAATATCTCCGGTTTAAAGCAAATAAAAAAAACTATTTGGTTGTGAAAGTTGACCCTGAAGAAGCTGAAAGAAAAATTCAAACCTTTTGAGAGTAAATGTTACAGAAAAATGCTGGGTATCAGATACCAGGAAAAGAACAAATGAATTTGTACTTTAACAAGTTAACACTCAGACTGGTAAAGGGAAAAGAATACATTAATACTGTGAAGAGACGAAAAAGCTGAGCCGGTTCAGTCATATTGTAAGTCATGACTCACGAAGTCATTTGGAAAGAGATGAGAACTAAAAATCAAAACAATTAATTATTGAAACACATATTTAATTTACCATTGCAATATCCTTACCTGGTAACTGACGCAGTAAATACAGCAGACGGTTTGTTGGTAGGTGGACGACCCTTTGAGAAGCTTAGAACCTCCCAATCCCCCCACCCCCCTTTATAGCAATTAGACTAATTAAATACAAATATGTTTGAATCTAAGTGCTGAATCAAATGGGGAAATTTAGTAATGCAATTAGCTTAGATTTTATTGAGCTTCTGCTAGTCTAGTCTAGTCTAGTCTAGTCTAGTCGAGTCGAGTCTAGTCTAGTCTAGTCTAGTCGAGTCTAGATACAGACAATTTAGAATGTCGTAGCAAAAAGTTCCACTATAGCACAGAGCTTTAGATATACAAGTTGTTTGTTTTTTTCTTAGACACGTCGGATGTAGATTTATTTGTGCCTTCATCCATATCTCTTTCATTTATGGTTGCAGACGATATTCTAACTCAACATGTCGGCGCCGCATCAATCTTTAAAAGTATGTTGACTATAGTAGTTTTTAGCTAACTTAATTTGGAGTAAGCAGACTTTGATGCTAGCTATGCTTGATCAGGAATTCAGAGATTTGATTTGTGCTACCACACTTGTAGCTAGCTTGATTTTGTGTTAGCGATTTTGTCCCATTCGGATTGATTCTGTGCTAGCAAACTTGATTTGTTTTTAGCCGACTTGATTTAGTGCCAGCAGGTTTGATTTGGTGCTGGCAGGATAAATTTGACGATAGCAGGTTTGATTTGGTGCTGGCAGGATAAATTTGGCGATAGCAGGTTTGATTTGGTGCTGGCAGGATAAATTTGGCGACAGCAGGTTTGATTTGGTGCTGGCAGGATAAATTTGGCGATAGCAGGTTTGATTTGGTGCTAGCAGGATAAATTTGGCGATAGCAGGTTTGATTTGGTGCTAGCAGGATAAATTTGGCGATAGCAGGTTTCATTTGGTGCTAGCAGGATAAATTTGGCGATAGCAGGTTTGATTTGGTGCTGGCAGGATAAATTTGGCGATAGCAGGTTTGATTTGGTGCTAGAAGGATAAATTTGGCGATAGCAGGTTTGATTTGGTGCTAGCAGGATAAATTTGGCGATAGCAGGTTTGATTTGGTGCTGGCAGGATAAATTTGGCGATAGCAGGTTTGTTTTGGTGCTAGCAGGATAAATTTGGCGATAGCAGGTTTGATTTGGTGCTAGCAGGATAAATTTGGCGATAGCAGGTTTCATTTGGTGCTAGCAGGATAAATTTGGCGATAGCAGGTTTGATTTGGTGCTGGCAGGATAAATTTGGCGATAGCAGGTTTCATTTGGTGCTAGAAGGATAAATTTGGCGATAGCAGGTTTGATTTGGTGCTAGCAGGATAAATTTGGCGATAGCAGGTTTGATTTGGTGCTGGCAGGATAAATTTGGCGATAGCAGGTTTGATTTGGTGCTAGCAGGATAAATTTGGCGATAGCAGGTTTGATTTGGTGCTAGCAGGATAAATTTGGCGATAGCAGGTTTCATTTGGTGCTAGCAGGATAAATTTGGCGATAGCAGGTTTGATTTGGTGCAGGCAGGATAAATTTGGCGATAGCAGGTTTGATTTGGTGCTAGCAGGATAAATTTGGCGATTGCAGGTTTGATTTGGTGCTGGCAGGATAAATTTGGCGATAGCAGGTTTGATTTGGTGCTGGCAGGATAAATTTGGCGATAGCAGGTTTGATTTGGTGCTGGCAGGATACATTTGGCGATAGCAGGTTTGATTTGGTGCTGGCAGGATAAATTTGGCGATAGCAGGTTTGATTTGGTGCTAGCAGGATAAATTTGGCGATAGCAGATTTGATTTGGTGCTAGCAGTCTTGATTAGCAACTATCAGAAAGGAGAATAGAGAATAAGGACGACCAAGAAAAAGCACTAAAATTCTGTCTTTGTGTCATATTAGTACCCCTCCCCCTTTTCAGGCCTCGTGATCTATAAAGGTAATGTTTATATTGCCAACGGTCAAAGAGGGTGCCATATTGCCATCACAACGACCAATCGCGGTGCTTAAGGCACGCCAAGCTTCTCAATACATGTGATGTACATTCTGCGGGACAGGAGAAGACTTTGAGAGTGTGCGTGTGTGGATGTAAATGTATGTGTGTGTGTGAAATTGAACTGTGAGTGTTTGTGGCACTCAAGTGCCTGTGTGTCTGTGTTAACGTGTAGGTGTGTGTATAAAAAAAACCGTAGAAAATGATTTTAAAAGTAGTAAAATCTAAATTCTACTTTTAAAAAAAACAGCAAAGATTATCTGAGGGAAGAACAACAAAATCAATGTTATATCTCTCAATACTGCAAGCTTTAACTAACTAATTATATAAAAAACAAAATATCTTAATAACCACTAATTGATCAACTAACTAATTAATTGTTTTGTATAGATTTATGTATATTGTCATTGACCATAAAGACTTGTGCAAAATTTACGCCTAATTTGAGAATGTGAAGTGGGAGAAATAACACTCATGCCACATCCACCAGACAGACAGACGGAGTGAGGAAATGAAAGCTTTGTGAAAGAAAAGAAAAAAGCGTAATGAGAAGTGGAGCAAATGATAAATGACTGGAATTCATGTCATAACGTAGCAGTGGCGTGGCTCAGGTAGGGATCATGATAAAGTAATAAGATTATCTAGACACACCTATTATAGCATTCTTTCTTTCTCTCTCTCTCTCTCTCTCTCTCTCTCTCTCTCTGTGTGAGTGTGTTTCTCCCGATCTATCACTGTCTTTATCTATCCCTCATGCTCACATACTACCCCGCCAACATACCCAGCGATTCTCAAATTATTACTAACGGGCTAGAGTTCCATGGAATCTATTTTGCACTCATTAAAAATAGACACACAACATTTTACTATTCTTATGAAAAATGTTGTCCGCAATCAATATTTTGTTTTTGTTTCTCCAGAACTGTTCACTGAGTATTCCCGTGGGTACAATTTTTGAGACAATGTGGAACATGGTGTAAAGTGCAAATCTAATAAACTTAGATATCATCATTAAAGGCATGTGTCTTATTTTGATGAGATCTATGCAAGATGTAGTTATCTAGCTCCGATGAAATCTATATAATATGTAGTTATTAAGCTCCGATGAGATCTATATAATATGTAGTTATCTAGCTCCGATGAGATCTATGTAATATGCAGTTATTAAGCTCCGATGAGATCTATATAATATGTAGTTATCTAGCTCCGATGAGATCTAAGTAATATGTAGTTATCTAGCTCCGATGAGATCTATGTAATATATAGCTATCTAGCTCCGATGAGATTTATGTAATATATAGCTATCTAGCTCCGATGAGATCTATGTAATATGTAGTTATCTAGCTCCGATGAGATCTATGTAATATGTAGTTATCTAGCTCCGATGAGATCTATGTAATATATAGCTATCTAGCTCCGATGAGATCTATGTAATATACAGTTATTAAGCTCCGATGAGATCTATGTAATATGCAGTTGTGATGAGACCTACCTATGTAAGATGTAGTTATCTAGCTGTGATGAGATCTATGCCAGATGTATACATCTAGCTGTGATCAGATCTATGATGATGCAGTTATCTAGCTCCGATGAGATGTATGCGAGATGCAGTTATCTAGCTCTGATGAAATGTATGCAAATGTAATTATCCACCTTTGATGATATTTAGGAAAGATTGATATATATATATAGCTTTGATAGTATTAAAATAATAAGCAGTTGTCTAGTAATCCAGCTATGATGGTGTTTATGCAGGATCCAGTTTAAGCTTTATGTATTGATTTTGAAGTATAATGCTGCATATTGGCAGATCTCAATGGTATTCAACAAACGTGTAATGCTGAGGGCAGATCACATCCTGACATAAGGATTATTTCCCATGTTTTGAATTAATGAAGTTATAAGGCGAAAAAAAATAGCACAGTTGGCAGCACAATTAGATTTTTTCTTTCTTTTGCCATTTGTTTGGTTTGTATCTCTCAGAGAGATTATTTTTTTTTAACCTTGTTTGAACGTTCCTTTATGAAGAAATATTAGAATGTTCTTGCCCATACCGCCTGAAGGTCGAAAGGCTATATGTCAAAGGTCAGAGGGCAGAGTTCGAACTCGTGACCATCATGAATAGAGTATCTTATCTTATCTTATATAATACAGACGTTACTTCAAAAAAGAAGATGATTACGTCCTACGCGTCATGCATTTAGTCATGCATATTAACCAATGACCTAAATTCAGCCAAGTCACTGGTTTTCCTGGCTAGCTCAGGCAACCCATTCCATGCTCTAATAGCACTAGGGAAGAAGGAGTGTTTTTACAAATTTGTCCTAGCATATGGGACGAGGAATGTGCCTTTATCTTTGTGTCTTTAGGAGTATTTTATTAAATTTTGTTTTTGTATTTGAAGATTATGGTTCAGTGTTTTATGTATGATTGCTACTTTACTTTTGAGCCTTCTGTCCTGAAGGCTTTCTAAATTTAGTGATTTTACTAAAGGTGTTACTCTAGTCAAATGTGAATATTCGTTTGTTATGAATCTCACTGCTCTATTTTGTGTCTGTTCCAGTTTTTTAATGTTTTCTTGAGTTGAGGGGTCCCAAACAGAGGATGCATATTCTATTATTGGCCTAACCAATGTTAAATAACATTTTAGTTTTATGTTCTTATTTGATTATAGAAATTTCTTTTAATAAATCCTAATGCTTTGTTTGATTTTTTTGTAGTTTCATCAATATGTGGATTCCATGACGAGGTTTAAACCACACTACCAAGCAATCGTTAAAATGATTGTAAAGAAAAACAAAATTACAAAGAGAATTTGTGTTATCACACAAACTCAGAGGCAAACCTATGGACTGATGATTACGCTACTTCTTTTGATGACTTATTTTTTTCCGTGTAAAACATTCCGCAGAATAATCAAAGGCATAGGAAGAAATAAAACAAGAAAAACAAAAAATTAGCTTATATCAAGTGTACTCGTATCAATTAGTTTGGATCAGTCATGTGATTAGATTTGTCATAGATCTAGACCCACAACAATCAATCTGTGCGATTAGAAATAATTTTACCAATTGTTTTTGTTTAACGCCATTTCATGTTTTTACTTTCTCAATACGCAATAATCTTATCACTTATCTGGATTAAAAAAAAAGAGGGGGCGGGGGGAAACGACCTGAATTTAAATTCATTGCATAGTCTCCATAAGCCGACATGCTAACCACTCTGCTTGATAGATGATTATGAAAATAGAAGATTGTATAACTATACTATTGTTTCTTTCAAACTTACTTTTAAGCGGCGATCTATAGAATGGACTAAATCAGCCTATAGCACCACTTCAATCAAGTACAATTTCTTTCCCTTGTTCGAGATGCCAAACAAAATAATTAATTACCAGTAGTTAATGCACTAATTGGTAATTTGTTTTAAATTGAATCTTGTATTGAGGGTAAAAAAAATAATTGTGCAAAGTTTCAGCTTGATCCGAAATTTGTGTGTCGGAAAAATAACCTGTACAAACTTTTTACCGGACATACAGAGTTGATATATACATTGTAAAAAAAAAAAAACACTGCTGACTTCGCTACTCCATTTCTCCCTTTTACTCTCCTTTATTTTTTTTCCGTTTGACATATTCCGCAAAATAATAAAAAGCGAAGCAAGAATTTTTTTAAAAAAAAAAAGGTTAAAAATTTATGTGGAAACACAAACTCAGAATCGGCCCCTGAAGTGGTCCACTTGGGTAGGTAAAACGTCAGGCTTCAATATTTTCAGCAAGAATATCAGAGGCTATTAACATCAACATTTCAACAACCCTAACCCTATACGTCTACGTATTATAAGTGTCGCCGATAATATTGTATTGTTGGGACGTCTGACGGCATGATGCCACAGGATACGGAGATTTATTAATGTAATTATCATGACATTGTTCAAATGTATATGTTCTCAATGACCTCATCGATATACAGGTATGTTTCAATATGAACCTGGCCTAACTTATTTTATTGAATGATCCTATAATTAATGATTTTCTAAAGGGTCAATCTCAAATTCAAGGCCTCAAAAAAAAAACATTTCACTTTTGTTAAATCTGCAAATGGACTGTACGTTTGGAGCTGTGCGCTACAACTGTACAAATGAAACAAATGCTTATCTATTGTTGTTTTAAACTAGATTCCACTTGTTTGCATACTAAATGCATTCTTTTTTTCTTTTGAAACAAAAATAAACACATTATTTAATAATGTACGCAGTACGTCTAACACAAAACTTTTAACTTAGTAATACAAACATTTTTTGATCATTTTGTTTGAAAAAAAAAATTTTCGACACAAGAAATCACTACAGATAAGCTCCAACACACCCACAAGTTCCGCCAGGCTCTCAACTCTAAAATCTTCTTCAACTCCTCTTTTCTCGTTGTCTTGTCACTTGCGTTTAGACAAAAATTCAAATTGGCGGAAGAACAAAACAGATTGCACCATGGGATTAAAAACCAAGAATAAAGTCACGTTGTCAATAACTCGGGGATGTCCCGGGCATCTCGTGCAGAGGAGAGAACTCTTCCCATGTTCGCTCACACCTACGTCTGCCGTCTCTGAAGTACTCACTTCCCAGACTATCAGCTTCTAGCATCTTTCAAAGGTGTTGTTGCCATTTTTTTTTGGAAGCGGGGGGTAGGGGCGAAGTGAGAGGTTATCATTTTACTTATCTGACCTTGTGGCTGCTCACTTTCTCTCGCATCTATATCAGTGTTTAAATCTGTTATTCCTTTCTGTATCTTATACTTCAGAGCTTCTCAAACCATTAGATAGTTATTCACCTTCAATTTGTAGTGAAAAGAAAAATGTATTGTCTAAAAAGTTCAAAAATATAGATATATAATGCCGTCAAGTTTTGAAATATCAAAGTATATATCAGCATATAGTAAGCGTAAATTATAGTATATTATACTGCATATAAGATGGGTGGTTTTTCTTTTACATTTTTTCCAATACTTTCCATTCTTGGATCAAGTAGAAATTGTGCACAAGTTATAGCACAAGTATCAATTTAAAAAATGGACCACTTAGTTAATGAATTAGAGGAAATTTATTAATTTTGTTTATAAGAAAAAGAGGAGACACAACTTGAAATATTGAGAGATATGGCAACGATTTATCGGTTCTACCCTTTTACAATATAAGCTTTGTTGTTTGTTTTTTTACGTATTTATTGTTTTTACTTTTAACAACTTTCTTTGTGTATTTTTGTTCCCGTGTTGTTGTTGTTTTATAGTTTGTTTTTTTTTTTGTTTTTTTTTTTGGTGTTTTCTTTGTATTTTTACCAGAAAATCATTTCGACACGCAGCGAGATTTCAGAAGACAAAATTTTAGAACCAGCAGCGAAGAGAATTGTTGAGCCTCCTGTACAGGTGAACTCTAGGACACTAACAAGATCTGATAGAGTGTTTGGTAAATAAAGAAAGTGCTTAGTACCAACGAGAGACGTTTTATTATTTGAAACAGACAATAGGCCGTCTTCATTAAACCGAGGATCAAGTGAGAGGGCAGCCTACAGAGCCTGTACTGTGCCCAGGTCTCAGCTTCCCTCGTGGATCACTTTAAGTATAAACAACGCAAACCTCCAGGGACCTCCACGCTGAATCATTTTCGCGAGTCAGATCTGTTAAATGTACTTTAAGCGGTCAACGATCGCTTGCCTGTAACAATATCGATTATTTTGTACATTGATGGAGTCGACTCTTGTGTGGTATTGATGGGGTATTTATATAAATAATTACATATACATCTCAGTGAGATTCTTTATTACAAGGCTTATATCAACACATTCTGTCTGTCTAGTACAAATATTTTTGCACACGTTATTTCTGCCACACCCATTCTCGGATTAAGTTGAAACTTTATATAATTTTTTGTTTTGCCTCATAAAGCATAAATTGATTTTAAAAAGTAACCAATTAGCTAATTAATTATTTGTAATTTATTATTTCGTTTGGTATCGAAAAAAAGGAAATAAATGCTACTTGTTAAGAGTTGTGGCTGTTTGTGTGGATCTGTTCCCCTTATTATGTTTTGTAGACGTTATTTCTCCCAACTACCACTCTCGGATCAAGGTGTAATTTTACATAACTATTCATTGTCGATGACGTTGCATAAATCAATAAAAAAAAAACAATATATCATCTTCGACTATATATATGTGGCATGTGTCTCAAAAAGCCTCGGACAACTAGTCCAAACCTGGCCTTCACGCGTGGCGCAGATATTTTGTTCAGTGGAGCTGTTATCCTTTGGACTGGTCAGAGGCTTTTTGAGACACATGCCATGGGAAGCATTTTATGGGTAGTAAAGTGTTGATTACCATTTCCACTTCCGGCAATGACAACCTAGCTGGCCCAGTAATAATAGTATTACAACGCTTTCTTATCATTACACTAACCAAAATATAACAAGGTTACAAAGACAGTTTAAAATCGGCCCCCTAAGTGGTCCTCCCAGGCAGGCTTCAATATTTTCAGAAATAACATCCGAATGAAATTATATCAAAGACAAATGAGAGATAAGAATGGAGAAAAAAGGTTGACAGATCTTGTGTAGTGCCCCAAAGTGCAGCAGATCAAAAGATAGGTGCAAGTGAATGCAAAGTTAGATGTGAACCTGGCCTAACTAGTTCCCCTTTCAGACCTTGTGGTCTATAGGGCAGATGATATAAAGTTCATCTGTTTTTGTGGCCTATGGTTAACGAGGGTTTCATGTAGCCAGCACAACGACCAACCGCCTTTACTTTTCCCCAACTAATGTCAGGTACCCATTAGAGCTGGGTAGACTCAGAGGCGCCCAAGGATTCCGAAGTTGAGTATCCCAGTCTTCACCAGGATTCGAACCCGGGACTCCCAGTTCAGAAGCCAAGTGCTTTACCACTCAGCTACCGCGCCTCTCCAGGCCTAACTGAAGTTTTATAAATAATTTAATTGTTTTGAAAAGGTTCAATCTCTTATTCAAATCCTTAAAAAAAAAAAAAAAAAAAAAAAAAAAAAAAAAATTCCGCAATTAGTTTTTTTTAAAGAAAATAAAATGTATAAGATTACTATTTGTTTTAAGTTAGGTCTAAATTATTATGCATACTAATTAGCTTTTTCTCTTTAAAAAACTGCTTGCATAACTGATTTTAAAAATTAGATTTTTCGCTTTCAGGAAAAAAAAAGTAGCCGTTGCATCAGAACTTTGAATGGTCTAAAATATTGTGATGTCGGATTTTCAATATCTTTTCTAGTTTACGAGATCTAAACGGGACGGACGGACAGACGGACAAACGGACAGACGGACAGTCATTTCACACAAAACTAATAGCGTCTTTTCCCCTTTCGGGGGCCGCTAAAAATGTCAATAACGTCAATACAACATTTATCTATTTTTAAAGTTGAGTGTTACGATTTGGTTAAGAAAAAAATCTCATTTGATTTGCATAATAACAATGTCGTCTGCTTATTAGCAGACGACAATAATAACATTAAAAGTGTTGCTGTCTCGCCCCTTATCCGAAACAAATAAAAATGCATAGTAAAGATTGATCTGTTCCTTGCAGCATAATGTCGTGACATGTCAACATAAGAGATCTAAAGGTCATGACATATGACTAGACAGTGCCAGATTTTAGTGAAATCACTGGCCACGGTTTTCGTTGTAGCGCCTATCTTCTTTAAGATTCAACATTAATGCACTAAAATCTAAAAGCATGATGTATTTGTGGAGAAAAATAGAGTACTTGTGAATTGAATCTCATTTCCCTTTTCACAATTCCTCTATTCAAGTCACTCTTTCAGGATAGTTGGATGGGCGGATATGGTTCTCGAAAACGACTCTAATGATTTTCCTAGAAATTTGACAGTTGATGTGATTGTTGATATTGTAAGGGAAAATAATTATTAGCTCGTTGGCCACAATGGGATAACTCTAGTTTGACCGTAATAATTTTTAAAAGTTAAAAAAAATAAACAATTTAAATTTGGCTTGAGTACTAGAAAGTATTTATCTTCGGGAATTTCCGTATGTAGGCAATATTCATAAAAGATTTTAATGAATTCTTTTTTTTTTAAATATAATATTCATTAGTTATTAAGAGAGAAATAATCGCTATACAAAGTGTAAAGAAGTGTACTCTCTTTTTTTTTGTTAGTTAACTCTTTCTATCCTAACTGACGATACCAGCGTTGATTCCACCAGAATGTGGTAAATAATTACGGAGAGAAAGAGTTAACTATACTATTGTTTGTTTTTCTTGTTTTCTAAAAGAAATATTATGCTTTTTTTTGCGACCTGTTTACGACTGAAGCTCTACGCTGACGCCAAGTCATGCATTGCCCTAGATCCAGCCATGAAGCTATATGAGTAATAACATTATTATTATTGAAGAGTAACTATTGGAAATGACGTAAGTGATTTGTTTTCCTGTTACACTTTAAAGCTGTCTCTCAGTATAAACAATAATTTTCTATCATCTATATGGAAAGATGGAATTCGCTAATTGCTAGGCTCAAAAGACGCCACGCAAAGACTTTATAGTTAGACTGATTGCCTGGGTGAGTGCTTCGATGTACTCACGAAAGACTTATTCGGAGAAAATCAATAGAGTAAATATCTTGGGCAGAGTCCAGGACGCCGTTCTATTTTCCTTCTTTCGTTTTCTTTAAGTCATCGACTTGACTTTTTATTTTACGCCATGGTGAAAACTTTATGACTTTAAATCTTTTATAGCCAAACTTTCTTGTGAGTTTTCGTACTGTCGGTGCTGAGTTTTTAGTATATGAAGGTGCTGGGTTTGGTAAATGAAGGTGCTGAGGTTTGGTAAATGAAGGTGCTGAGGTTTGGTAAATGAAGGTGCTGAGGTTTGGTAAATGAAGGTGCTGAGGTTTGGTAAATTAAGGTGCTGAGGTTTGGTAAATGAAGGTGCTGAGGTTTGGTAAATGAAGGTGCTGAGGTTTGGTAAATTAAGGTGCTGAGTTTTAAGTAAATGAAGGTGCTATATACAGGGTGTCCCAAAAGTAGGTTTACAGTTATTTACCAACCTTTTGTACATAGTAGTTACTTTTTTAGCAATACCAGTAAAAAAACATTCCTCCGCTGAAAATAAAATGAACTGACACAAAAAGCTTTCTTCTTGCTTGTTGCATTTAATTTATTATGTAACAAGTATAGCAAATTTCCCGCTTTTCTGGTGTCTAATTTTCTAATAAATAGTGTACTTGATAAAAGTCCTCCAATTTTTAGGGCCATCCTGTAGAGGCATTTACTCATTTTTATACATCTGAAACCATGTCATGTTTTTATTTAAAAAAAACACATGGTCGTCTTCCTTCGTTGACTTTAACTCGTTCTTATGCATCATTCGTCCAACACCTTATGTCCCCAAAAATGCAATACTCATAGTTACATCAGAATCTGTTTAGCCAATACAAACACGCACTTCTTAACAACCACTACCAAAACCCACAAGTAGATATATTGAGACTACGGTATGTAAAGGAAGCCACTATATATTTGTAACCATGTGACCACAATTACCCAATCTGAATGTAAATTTTTTCACTACTCATACAATAAAATTCAAATGCTACTCACAGACCCCACACATACTCACACAAACACACATTATTCGCTACCTTTAATGTAGCTCTTCCCTCCCCCTCCCGGTCCTTGCTAAACATCGAGGGGAGTGTTTATTGTTTATACGTTTGTTGTTGTTGCCGTTGTGTAAAACGGCATATTGAACAGCACCGAGTGTCATCTACAAACACTGCACCTCAAATGATATTTTAAAGAAGGTCACTTTGACATTCGTGCACAACGATGACCTGCTGACCACAATTACAAAATGCAAACTTAAACTGTAAAGCCATATCAAGAAGTTCCCAGAGCTCGCAAAGGCCTTCCTGCAAAGATAAGTACCAGGAAAAAGAAAAAAAAGAGGTAGAGAGAGAACAGCGAATGGAAGGCATCATTAAAGAATGAATGGACCTGTCAGTTTCAAATTTTCGAATTCACGCAAGATTGAGCGAACTACATTTTTAAGTTTATCTGTGTTTATCTGAGTTTTTTTCTTTTTATAGCTTGTTGTTACAACCAGTGCTTTAGATTTAGAATTAATTGACAAGTTGGAGAAACAAGGGGTACTTCTGTTTATCAAGGCTGTCTGTAAAAGATAGGACGAAGACTGTGTATAGGCTAATTATAGCTTCCGGAGGAGTTCGCTAATTATACGAACTATATATACAACCCCGTTGTTTCTGCAATGTCTGTATTCATTTCAAGTTTAGTCTCTAACAGTGCACAAGCTAGAACGCACCGTTCTGCACTAAGTTGGACGGCGGTGTGCACACTTTTATCCAAGGCAAAAGACAGAGCGGAATGATGGCGGTAACAAATATAAAAGTATGCCTCAGAGGCTCGTCGGGCCACAGGATATGTCAAAGAAGTAAAGGTAGAACATAAGTGTTGTCCTCTTTCTGCAGTTTGGTTTTAGTTTATTTATTATTTATTTAATTATAATTATAATCATGTTCTTATATACATTTAAAAAAAAATTTTTTTAGAGTTGTAGTTCTCTGTCGTCTGGAAAGATAAATCCAATATATTTAAAATTCCAAACTCGGGTAAGCTCCCCTGTCGTTGTCTAAATGGTGTTTCTAATCGTATGTAGGCCTAATGTTCTTTTCATTTCTAGGCGTCAGGCTTGTTTAATCCGGCCTTGTTTTGGGATTAGTGCTAATTAGCTGAGGATTGTATGTCGTCTTTGAACTTTAGTACTTATGACTTTTTTTTTTAATCCATCAATTTAAAGTAAGGAACTATTTAAGTTCAGTGACAAAAAGTAATTATGTTATAAATATGTTTGTTAACAGCGCTTTATAAATAAAATTATTAAATATAAATATAAATATTAAGCTGATTGCTGAAGGAATGAAAGATGCAAGCATATTATCTAATATATATGATCAAAAACGCTTAAGGAAGGCTGAATCAACCTTCGCTAGACTCCGACAATGAGTTTGGGAAAACCAGAAGCTCACCACAGCGACCATAATGGAGGTCTACAAGGCATGCGTTCTTAGCACGCTACTGTACGGCAGTGAGTCGTGGACAACCTAAACAAAACAAGAGAGAAAACTAAACTCATTCCACTTGCGCTGCCTTCGAAGGATCTTGAAAATAACATGGAAAGAAAGAGTGTGTAATACTGAGATCCTAGCGAGAACGGGCCTTCCCAGCATCTTTACGGTCCTCAGGCAACGCCGCCTGCGCTGGTTCGGACATGTTCGCAGGATGAAGGACAATCGCATCCCGAAAATCATTCTATACGGACAACTTGCGTCTGGCTCAAGAAAAACTGGTCGCCCCACTTCCGTTACGTTGATGTGATAAAAAGGGATTTAAAATCAGTAAACATTGTTACTGACCATTGGGAAGACATAGCCTTGGACCGCATTGGTTCGAGAGAGACAGTGACCAAGAAAGCTATAGACAGCGATAAAACATGGGCCTCGATTCTGGAAGAAAAGCACGTCACACTGAAAATGGCCAGCTCCTCTACCTCCAAAGCGAACGCCACCTTTACATGCAATATATGTGGACGGAAAGGTCTCTCCAAAATAGGGCTCCACAGTCATATGAAAAAGTGTTCGAGATGAACCTTAGTCGTTTCACGACTGAAGGAGGCCAATGAGGGTAAATTGTAAGGAGTATATATGTATGAATGTCCGAATAAAAATCAACACTGTTTGACCGATCTTCATAAAACTTGGCATAATGTTCCGTATATCATGGCGGAGACCCCTCTTTTTAAAAAAAGAAAATCTCAGAAATTGCGCTGTTCATTTTTCATTGGGCCTTAAGCCTCTTTTCTTTGCCTCTTTTGTGGGCTTTTTATTTATTTATTTATTTAATTTTTATTTGCAAGCTCCACATTTCACAAACATTAAATCATAGTGAATTAAAGAGTAAAGTACATGTATCTTTCGCAACCAGATAATTACTAATTTTATTTTAATTAAATAATAAAACATAGTAACAAATCGGGTAATAAGATTTTGAATAGAAGGTGAATATGTCGGCTAAACCCATTTTCACACTCAAATTTTTCGAAAAGAAATACAAAAAAGGTGAAGGGAAATCTCCATGCTTAACAGATCTAAATCCAATGCAGTAGATCAGTAGTACCCAAACTAAAGGCCATATTCAGCTAGTATATATATATATATATATATATATATATATATATATATATATATATATATATATATATATATAAAGTCAGCACAAGGAACCACATTTTAATGAGAGAACTGCTAAATTAAATATAAGAGGGGGGGGGGGGGGAAGGGGACAGCGCTGAACCATAAACCCTTTGATTCGACGACTCCACCCAACAGTACGACATTAGCAAGCAAACAAGCCGCTCGACCATCCAGATTTCCCTCAAAAAATATTCTTTTTGATCACTGGTATTTCGTCAGCCTGCACTTGTTACCCAGAGGTCAACGGTCACATGCCACGCCAAGCCACACCCTCAAGAACAGGCGTTGCTTAGAGCTAGCGTGGGGTGAGGACCGCACCAACGGTTGCTGTCTATACTATGATATAGCAAACTGGAAAATCGCTTATTTATCTTTTGAAGTAACGCCGGTATTATATAAGATAAGATAATTAGAAACATGTTTGAGTGTTTTATTACTGTGGGTAACATGGAAGTCTGGGGACACCCTCCCTAGCTACGCCTCTGATAAAAAAGAAACATTGTTATGAAGCTAGTTTTTCCCCACGAACCCCTACTTTTAGCACGCCCATCTGCCTCCCCCGCCTTTTCCTTTTCTAATTTCACATTTAAATAAAAAATCCAGTAGAAAAAAAAATCTAATTAAATAAATTATATTAAACAAACGATTCAATTAATCATTATCTGTTTTAAATCATTTAAAACTAATATAAAAATTGTTAACAACGTCGACACAGCTCTATTGAAGCAGCAAAATGAGAATTTTGGAAATAGTTGGAAATATTTTCAGCATTTGTTAAAAGTATCAATAACAAACTAGCAAACATAAAAATTACTTCCTTTTGTCCCCCCCCCCCCCCCACACACACATAATTATGCCTTTAAGCGGTGTCTAAGTGATTAAGTTTGGCTTTCGAGCCTAGTGTCCTGGGTTCGAATCTCGGTGAAGACTGGGATTTTGAATTTCGGGATTTTTAGTGCGTACCTGAGTCCACTTAACTCTTATGGGTACCTGACTGTAGTTGTGGAAATTTAAGGCGGTTGCTCGTTGTGCTGGCCACATGAAACCCTGCTTGTTAATCGTTGGCCAAAGAAACAGATGACCTTAACATCATCTGCCCTAAACATAGCAAGGTCTGAAAGGGAGCTTTACTTTTACTCATGTTTCCATATTGGAGGTGCGGTGGCTGAGCGGTAAAGCACTGGGCTTCCGAACCGAGGTCCCGGGTTCGAATCCCGATGAACACTGGGATTTTTAATTCCGGGATCTTTGGGCGCCTCTGATTCCACCCAGCTCTAATGGGTACCTGATATTAGTTGGGGAAAAGTAAATGCGGTTGGTCGTTGTGCTAACCACATGACACCCTCGTCAACTGTGGGCTAAGAAACAGATGACTTTTACTTAACATCCTCTCATCATATGCCCTTTAGTTTGCAAGATATCAATAGGTAAATTGTATTTTTTAAATATTTTAAGTACCTAAATGCACTTGTAAATATTTCACAATCTCATTACAAGTAAAGAAAAATAAGTAATTATTTATTTATTATTATTTATTTTTTTTTGGTAAAGATGGAATGTTTTTAAACTTTTGTTCCTCTTTCTATTTCCCTGATCTTTCAACAAGTAGCCGTCTTGAAAAAAGGGAAAGAAAACGTCATACTTAGTCTGTTATTAACCCGCTTGCTCTGGCGGGAAAGGGAAGGGGGGATGGAGGCTTACGGAAGCAGACGAAGCAGCTCGAAGGTGCAACAAGCTGTACGGTGCTCACTAAGTACTCGCTCCTCATTGATTGCGCACGGTGTAACGCTTTGAAAAGTTCCCCGTTACATTTCATCCCCCTTTTTTTTTTTTGATCCGCACTAGTTCAAATATAACCAAGCAATTTCTTTCTAGTTTTTTTTTTCTTCCCTGAAGCCAGATAGAAAATAGAAAATCTCATCATTGATTTCAGCCATATGGTTTTCTCTTTTTTTTATTATTTCTGTATTTTCTCCTCGCTGTATTGACGACCTCAGTTTCATGAGTGTACTTCTGATGTGGCGGTTCAAATCTATACTGAAATAGATTGACGTAGTTTAAGTCAACAGTGAGCAGACGTAGCGACACGTAATTCAGTCATGGTAATTAGTACTTTGAAAAGGTTGGGGGGGGGGGCGAAGAAAGTACTAACGTTAGGATTGACTTGACTATTTTTGTTGGTCCCCTGCCTAAGTTGATATTATAACCCCAGAATAGATTGATCAATGTTTGGTGCATTTCTTTGGTTGATCCCCTCAATGTTTGAAGGTAATCTCTGCTATTTAGCCTTGACACGATACTTATTATAGCTGCGAGCTATTTTTGTGAAAATACGATTTTAAATAATGTCTGTACATTTAGCCTGCGAATTTTCTGAAGTTAAAATTCTAAACGGACGGACGGATATATCGATACGCTCGCTCCATTGGCTTCCTGTGAAAGCGAGAATCGACTACAGGTTGGCCACACTTTGTCATCAGTGTATCTATAATAAAGAATCGCCCTTGTACCTTAGCGAACTGATCACTCCATATGTCCCTCAGAGAGCCCTGCGCTCAATGGACTCTACGCTTCTAGTGGTGCCACGTTTCTCCATCAAAAGCTACGGTCTGCGGGCTTTTTTCTGTGCACGGACCAAAGGTTCGGAACTCACTCCCATTGATCTCAGACAGACAACACGCTACACTACATTCAAGAAGAACATTAAGACCTATCTGTTGGAGACTTGTATAGATTAGTTTGTCATTTTTTAGCTATCGTGTTTATGTTTGTAATATTATCATGGCGCCTTGAGTCTACATTTATAAATAAATAAAAATTATTATTATACATAGATACATAGACTTTTATGGTTAGGCAAAGTGACAAAATGTTTTTGAAGACAATCTGTGGTTTCTTCAAAGTCTTATTTTACTTTCTCTGCGGCAACATAAGGTTCACTTTTAGACCTTGTGGTCTATAGGGCGGATAATGTAAAGGTCGTCTGTTTCTGTGGCCTACGGTCAACAATGGTTTCATGTGGCCAGCACAACGACCAACCGCCTTTACTTTTCACCAAGTAATGTCAGGTACCCATTTAGAGCTGGGTGGACTCAGAGGCGCCCAAAGATTCCGAAATTAAAAATCCCAGTCTTCACCAGGATTCGAACCCGGGACCACCGGTTTGGAAGCCAAGCACTTTACCTCTCAGTCACTGCGCCTCCCTTGTGCGTCAACATTAGTGCAAAATTGAAAAGATTTTCCTTCTACCATAAGTCCTCAAGACAGATTTAAAATTTAACAAGGAAAGTAACATGAAGATCAACATGTAAAATACATGAAAATAGACAAACCGCTTTAATTACGTTGGTAAGTCACAAATAAATTGAGCTAATTAATTAATATTTTATACTCATTTTCTTTTCATTTTATTAAAATAAAAGGTTGAGATGTGTGGCCGAGGAATAAACACTTTGCTACCTATCAAGAGGGCTTGAGTTCGAAACCTGAGCTAAGATATGTTTAAGCGCCTAAAAGCAGCACGGAAACCTTCCCCCAGATACCCCCATCTTCAAAACTCCACAAAAGAGACTGGATCTGAAAGCTGTACAAAGCATGTCAATGATAAATAATAATTGTATTAGTCAATAATAAATTATATTTTTAATGGCCAGGTTTTTCACTTAAGACACGCCAAAATTTCACATTTTTCATAACAATTTTAATTACCTTTGACTAATGAACTTGCGTGTAATTACGTGTTCGATCTCTATCTTTCTAGACCAACTGATTACAGAATGTGCCGACCTACGTATGTTCAGTTCATGTCATGCTCGTCTCAAAATATCTGCATGAAAATCGAGGAACATGCGTGTTTACTTAGTCAATGTGGGCATTTAGTCAAACAAGCATTTAAACATGTCTGCTCGATTTATGACACGTGTGTACGGTAAGATATCTCAAGCGTAAAGGGCATTTTGATGTTGTTGTTGTTGTTTTATATAAGAAATATGTAGCAGGGGCGTCGTTAGGAATTTTTCATCGTTGGGGGGTCACTGCATTTTACGTAATATTAAATTTTTAATGTAAAAAAAATAAATCACTAATTTGGCAAGGGGGGGGGGGCCCGGTGGAATTTTCACATTTTCTACCCCCCCCCCCCCAAATCTAGCTATACCACTGATATGTAGAGCATATTTCTGAGCTTAAAACAACAAATATTTATTTTGTGTACATAAAAGACATTTTAGTTGTTGAACGTACTATTTGTCTTCTCGGAAGTTCATAGATTTTTGCTCCGTCATCCTGGAAATGGTCTAAGTATCGCATTGCAATGTTGAAGAGGTGTGGCGCCTGAACCTGGGCTCTTGGCGTAAGTAGTCCCTGCGGGCATTGAGACACATTCTAGACTAGCAAATTGTGTAATGTTTCCAATTCATTCCCTTATTGAAGCGATGATGTGACGCAAGTGAAAACACAATTAGGAGGAGGGATTGTTGACTTGTAGCACCAAACTGCTAGTAGACAACTGAAACCTCTTTAAGCGTATTATATTTAAAGTTGTAAAACTTGAAATAACTTATATAACTTCTTTGAGAACAAAAATAGAACTTTTATTACAATTTACACAAATAGCTGTCAAAAAAACAACAACTAATGCGCGCCTTGATCTGAATCGCACCTTGGTGGTAATCGCAACTTGATCTGAATTTCAGCTTGGTCTGATGCGCAGCTTGGTCTGATGCGCGCCTTGATCAATACGCGTGCGAATTCCGAATGCCCACGTACTTATGCATTTTAACAAAACCTATTAAAATACTTCAAAATACATAAAGATTGAGGAATATTTCTTACTCTATACGAGAGATACATGTCACACTAGTGCTCTTTCTTTCCTAGTGCCATTAGAGAATGGAATGGGTTGTCTGAAACAGCCAGGAAAATCTACGACTTAGAAGAGTAAAAGTCATTGATATAGATTAAAATGCATGACTATATTGACACATAAAATGCGTAGGACGTAATTATCTTTCTTTTTTTTCTTTCAAGTATCGTCTGTAATATAAGATAAGATATAATACTAGCTAGCTCTGGCGTTTAGAATAAATTATAGGGACTCTTATGTTAATGAGTGTCTGACCCATCGACGAACAGAATGCTGACCACGGGACTGATCTCATTGATTAATGAAAGATATCATCATGGACATACAAGACAGGTTTAATTAATTTAGTCCATGTCTGCATTTCTAGCAATAAGTTTATATACCTAGATCTGGGTATATTAGAAAAAACTTTTTTTTTTGAGTAGCTGCCAAAAGTTTTGCATTCCATTGGATCACACCAGCAAGGGAGCATGCACATCCTTGTATTGAAGGGCCACCGAATGGTAGTCTTAGGAGCCAAACTCTGGGCTCACCAACAGAAGGAGCCAAACCAGTAAAATTAAATAAATAAACAAATAATAGCTTTTATATAGGGTTAGGTTAGGCAACTTTCATGCTTATGGCATGGTCAGAGCGCTATGATCCAATCTCATTTGTGAACCGATGGGGGGGGGGAGGGTATGCTGCTTTTAGGCGCTCAGTTAACACAACTCGGCCCGAGTAGGGTGTCGAACCTCGAGCCCACTTCATTGATAGGCAAATCATGCCAAGTTCAAGCGTACTTAGCCTTTCGACCACGCTTCCCACTATACTATATACATACTATAATTATTGGAGATTTTCAAATATGAAGCGTATTCGGCGAGTAGAAAGAGGGAATGTAGATATGCGAACTCTTTAAGTTGTGTCTTTTCTATTTATGTGAATGTTTCTGTTGTGTTGTCTTTATATGAGAAAAGAGTCGTTGTAATTACAACAAATTTCCATATGGATCAATAAAGCAGTCTTAGTTTAGGTCTTAGTCTTTGAATTATTTTAATATTATCATAGATTAGATTTTTAAGGGTTTTTAGGCCTGTGGAATAAAATGTCTAAACTCTTTTACTAGTAGTTGGCAATTGTGCTCATCAATATAGTCTTTTTTTAAAGTTATTGCCCCTATTCTTACTCTTTACATTTCTTACGTTTTCCTTTAAAGTCTCCTTATATTGCTACCACATTTCTCCATACTGCTTTTTTTTTTTTTCTTTTTTCTTATCGAATTGTATTGCTTAACGAGCGTAGTCCGGATCTCACAAAAAAAAAATAGAACTATAAACAGTGCTGTGATAAACATTAAGTATTAAATTTCACATGAATACCTCTCTCTCTCACATTGTTTTTAATTGCATAAAACCATTTAATGAAGAGCTTCTAAATATTGCAAGACAAACCCTGCACCCCGAATGATTAACGTATTATAGTGGCCTACAGTTACAGAACGATTATGATTAATCTCATAGATCGAAACGAGATTATGGCATGGGCATTTCGTATTATCGGAACTTAGAACTTAGAACCCACACCACGGTCCCTTCTCTCTCTTTGAAGTTGATGTTTCTTAAGGGAGAACATATACCCGATTCATTTTGAGATCAGCAGCGTGACAAGCTCTGTCATGGTGTAGCGCTGTGACCTGCAAGTTGCGTAATGGTCACTGGCTCCTAATTCAGGGTTGACTACAGAAGCCTAACCCTTGTTTGGGTATAGCAGCTTTAGCGGCAGAGTTTTAAATTCAGAGATTTCCATCCCTTAGGCGGGTGGCCAACAAGACTAACAAACTCCTCCAACCCAAAGCTTAATATTAGTCGTATAAGTCACCCCCCCCTTTTTCAGTTCTCACAACTTACTCTAATTAAGTTCCAATTTCAGACCTTGTGGTTTATAGGGCAGACGATGTAAAGGCCATCTGTTTCTGTGGCCTAAGGCGCATTTGGCCAGCACAACCACCAACTAATGTCAGGTACCCATTAGAGCTAGATGGACTTAGAGGTGCCCGAAGATTCAGAAATTAAAAATCTTCACCAGGATTCGAACCCCGGACCCCGGTTCGGAAGTCAAGCGCTTCACCGCGTCTCCACAACTCACTCTAAACGTTTATAATTTTGTTCCTTGTTCTGGTTGTGGGTGTAACACAAAAGACTCGATATAGCTTAGGTTTATTCACACAAATCTGGGTTTATTTATAGATGCTGCATTCAACTGTCAATGGTAACAGAACATACAATACAATAGTATAAAGAACTTCTGACTACGGTGCAGTGATACAAATGGGAGAGGGGTTACAAAGTAGCTTAAAAAGTAACATATTGACGCCACAGGGGCGTTGAGCTGAGGCGGAGATGCCAGAAAAAAACATGCTTTGTAATGGCTGGCTTGCTCCTAACAGATGATAATTTTTAGGGCAACTCTCCAGCAAAATGATCACCCAGAGATTACGAGCGCTATTAGCGAGTGCATTGGATCGCCTCGTCGGAATAATCTTGGCAGCTTTATCCACGCAGTATGTGTGCTCACACTATCGATCAGAGTTCATTATTATTTAATGACTGTCTAGATTACAGAGCAGTCTTTGTCTCTATTCATTTGCACAGTAATTTACAGGCAGGGGAAAGCCGAGATAGAGAGACTTTGGTTTTGGTAGATACAATACACTGACAATACACTGAATAAAACTAATAGATCAGAAATAAAAATGTATTCATTCATATTAAGCTTCACCCAATTTCCATCAATACAACATAACTATAAATACAATGCTTCACTAAGATGTACATTGTACAATTATTACACTCTCAATTAGTATTTTATAAATATTGAATACGCAGGGTTTTGTTTATCGTCTGAGAAACTCTTAAGAAATTGAATGTTTATAATAGGTAAACACTTGCTTCTTTTAATATAATTCTAAAATATGGACTATATTAGTAACTGCTACGTTCCGGGATGTGTCTCTAACAGACCAAAACCGCTTGGCTTCGGCTTGGCCACCGAACAAAAGAGATTGAACCATAGTGCACTGAGCATGCTATAACCATGAAAGATGCGATATATAAAAGCAAGTTTAACAAAACTGATGACACCATTATGTTTTCCTCTCACAACATAAACTATTTTAAACCTCAAGTAGAAATCATGAAAAGATTGAACACAAACTCTATATCAAGCAATAACACACTTCATATTTCAGATTCAACGCATGAAGAGAGATAGTAGAGGATGTCTGGATTGATTTTACCCCGTGATCGCTTTTTTAAAGAATTTATTGTAAAAAAAAAAAGGGGAGATGTTAACGAATTGAATTCGATCTCAAGACTCAAACCTCCTCAAGCCGACATACTAGCCTCTCTGCTAGTGAGATACTTATGAAAATAGAAGATGGTATAGTTATCTATTATTTGTTTCAAACTTATTTTAAAGCGGTAATCTCTAAAGGAACCAATTCAGCTTATACCGCCATTTCAGTCAAGCACATTTTCTTTCCCTAGTTCGAAATTTGAAAGAAAATCATTCATTACCAAAATATAATTAACTGATTGGTTATTTTTTTATATTTTTTTTTATGGGGAAGGGGGGGGGGTTGTGTTGTCATGTAAAAGAAATAATTGTGCGAAATTTCAGCTTGATCAGAGAATGGGAGTCAAAGAAATAACATGTACAAACTTTT